>NW_027476205.1:465000-480000 GCF_051020955.1 Megalopta genalis | reverse complement strand
GTTTTAGGACGGTAACCCGGGTGGGGTGTTCTTTACTCAGAATATGTGCAACATCGGATCTATATAGCCATCGATACAATTCGTACACAAATGTGTCGTACGAAGAGAGAGACTTTTTTTCCTCTGGCAACATAACGGTAAGAGACATCCTTCCACACTCATAGGTTCCACTCCCTGGGGCTATGATATATATATATACATATAAATTCAAATTCGAAGCAACGGTCACAATTCTACTCTATATTTTTGCGGGTTATGTGTTCTTTCGTTCAATTTCTTTCATGCGTTCGTTCGATCTCTGTACACAGTCTTCACATAGGACAGACTCGTGTAGTACGCTTTCGTGGGTTAAACCCATCTCGTTTCATTTCAGGCGACGTCGGGAGCGCGTTGAAAATGTACCAGTGAAATCTCGATAGTTCTACGGATACGAATCGTCCCGAAAAAGATTTTGTCACCGCTTCGAAGCGGTGTTTCAGACGGGCGGACGTATATAAAACATATACGACACACGACACCGCCTTCCACACTCACGCTAGTTCGAACACGATTTCCATCTCTCTCGAAGACTGTTAGACGTACGTAAAATTTCTCAATATTCATAGGACCGCGACAAACGCCGACGAAGCGCCCATCATTCGCTCGTACGTATATAGGCAACAAGTGCCATCAACGCAAGCAGTTTATAAGTACGTAAACGACCCTCAGCCAGGCGTGGTCCAGGAATTGTATCCGTGGACCGCAATGTGCGTTCGAAATGTCGATGTTCATGTGTCCTGCAGTTCACACGTTGACGCGCAATTAGCTGCGTTCTTCATCGACCCACGAGCCAAGTGATCCACCGTTCAGGGTAATTTTTCCCTTTTATTCTCTCATATATATAATGTGTATTTGCTATCCACCACATTTTTGTGTTATATTTCGGAACAAGCCGATACCCGAAGAGCTCCAACCAGCGCGCGAAGGAGATTCGGGAGTCGTCGTACAACGACATAATTGTCCCTTAAAGAACGAGATATTTCCGTCGAAACCATATATATATGTACGAGCAAATCCAAAACCACTGTTTTCTTGCAAGTTCGACGGTCGGAGCGAATAGAACATTGAAAAGCCTTCTATCGAAGAAACACAGAGAGTATATCACCTCCAAAAACGACGGGGATATGGATATTCAAACTGGACAATTATCAACCCGATACTGGATTCGAAAAGTTTCTCTCTCCTTTCGTCGTTATTTACACCGGACGGACTCACGGCCGGCTCTAGCTGGGTGTCATATATATATACGTCCCACGCTCATGCTGCCACTAGCGCGCAACAGAGTAGGGTGTCAATGACAACGACACAGCATTGAAACGAGCTACACAAGCCGGTCTCTCTTGATACCAATGTAAACGAGCATTAAGTTATCTTCAGACTGCCCGATATTTTCGTCCTTTGGACTTTCCCAACGATTCCTTTTTTTCTTTTTTTTTTTACACCACAGCGAAGACTTGAGGAAGCGTGATTAGCACGCTCGCATCCCTCCCTGTCCTACTACAACTGTGTGTGTGTGTGTGTGTAAAGAAAGAAAAAAGAATACATTGGCTTTCTCTCTATCGAGAAGATGGCCTACGCAACGCAGATCAAAGGCCTAATACGTGTAATATAATACGCGTCTGGCCGTGTATAAATCACGCACGAATGATCTGGTCGGGCCCAACTCTTCTCGTACGCTTATTTTTCCGTGTTGGGGCACTATCATAAAATCACACAAACCCCAACACGTGTGTGTCTTGGAAGGAAGATGGCCTACGCAACGCAGATCAAAGGCCTAATACGTGTAGTACACACGTCTGCCGTGTAAATCACGCACGAATGATCTGGTCGGGCCCAACTCTTCTCCACCACACCACATCCCAACTTTGTACATTTTTATATATTTTTGTGCGTTGGGGCACCTTCATAATCACAAACCCCAACAACACATATATCTCTCTCTCTTTGAAAGATTTGTTGTGGCCTACGCAACGCAGATCAAAGGCCTAATACGTGTAGTACACACGTCTGGCCGTGTAAATCACGCACGAATGATCTGGCGGGCTCAACAATATCTTTTTTTTTTATATGAATTCTTATCCACAAACTAATCGAATTCATTTTCTCTCCTCCTCTCCTCTCTCTTTGAGATATATTGGAACATTGTAATGATCCTTCCGCAGGTTCACCTACGGAAACCTTGTTACGACTTTTACTTCCTCTAAATAATCAAGTTTGGTCATCTTCCCGGCATCATCGGCAATGCCGAAACATTGCCGCGCACCAGTCCGAAGACCTCACTAAATCATTCAATCGGTAGTAGCGACGGGCGGTGTGTACAAAGGGCAGGGACGTAATCAACGCGAGCTTATGACTCGCGCTTACTGGGAATTCCTCGTTCATGGGGAATAATTGCAAGCCCCAATCCCTAGCACGAAGGAGGTTCAGCGGGTTACCCGGGCCTTTCGGCCAGGGAACACACGCTGATTCCTTCAGTGTAGCGCGCGTGCGGCCCAGAACATCTAAGGGCATCACAGACCTGTTATTGCTCAATCTCGTGCGGCTAGAAGCCGCCTGTCCCTCTAAGAAGATTTGTTTGTACGTTGGTAGTAAAAACCCCACCGGCAGAAGCCGAGAGCCTTCGAGATACCATAATTACGTCTATTTAGCAGGCTAGAGTCTCGTTCGTTATCGGAATTAACCAGACAAATCGCTCCACCAACTAAGAACGGCCATGCACCACCACCCACCGAATCAAGAAAGAGCTATCAATCTGTCAATCCTTCCGGTGTCCGGGCCTGGTGAGGTTTCCCGTGTTGAGTCAAATTAAGCCGCAGGCTCCACTCCTGGTGGTGCCCTTCCGTCAATTCCTTTAAGTTTCAGCTTTGCAACCATACTTCCCCCGGAACCCAAAAGCTTTGGTTTCCCGGAAGCTGCCCGCCGAGTCATCGTAGGAACTTCGGCGGATCGCTAGCTGGCATCGTTTATGGTTAGAACTAGGGCGGTATCTGATCGCCTTCGAACCTCTAACTTTCGTTCTTGATTAATGAAAACATTTTTGGCAAATGCTTTCGCTTCTGTCCGTCTTGCGACGATCCAAGAATTTCACCTCTAACGTCGCAATACGAATGCCCCCATCTGTCCCTATTAATCATTACCTCGGGGTTCCGAAAACCAACAAAATAGAACCGAGGTCCTATTCCATTATTCCATGCACACAGTATTCAGGCGAAGGTAGCCTGCTTTGAGCACTCTAATTTGTTCAAAGTAAACGTACCGGCCCACCTCGACACTCAGTGAAGAGCACCGCGATGGGATATTAGTTGGACCGCCCCGTGAAGAGCAAAGCCCACCGGTAGGACGTACCACATAATGCCAGTTAAACACCGCGAGCGATGAACCGACACTGTGACACACAGATTCAACTACGAGCTTTTTAACCGCAACAACTTTAATATACGCTATTGGAGCTGGAATTACCGCGGCTGCTGGCACCAGACTTGCCCTCCAATGGATCCTCGTTAAAGGATTTAAAGTGTACTCATTCCGATTACGGGGCCTCGGATGAGTCCCGTATCGTTATTTTTCGTCACTACCTCCCCGTGCCGGGAGTGGGTAATTTGCGCGCCTGCTGCCTTCCTTGGATGTGGTAGCCGTTTCTCAGGCTCCCTCTCCGGAATCGAACCCTGATTCCCCGTTACCCGTTACAACCATGGTAGGCGCAGAACCTACCATCGACAGTTGATAAGGCAGACATTTGAAAGATGCGTCGCCGGTGCTATAAGACCATGCGATCAGCACAAAGTTATTCAGAGTCACCAAAGCAAACGATGGACGAGTGTAAACACCCGCCACCGATTGGTTTTGATCTAATAAAAGCGTTCCTACCATCTCTGGTCGGAACTCTGTTTTGCATGTATTAGCTCTAGAATTACCACAGTTATCCAAGTAAATTTTAGTACGATCTAAGAAACCATAACTGATTTAATGAGCCATTCGCGGTTTCACCTTAATACGGCATGTACTGAGACATGCATGGCTTAATCTTTGAGACAAGCATATGACTACTGGCAGGATCAACCAGGGAACTATACAATATGTATATATAAAATGGACAAAATTTAAATCCTTTTCCATCGTCGCCTGTTTCATATATATATGTCAGGTCGACACACCACTTTTCTCTTTCAAATATGTACAAGTTTTGCCACATTCCGCGCTTGTAACATATCTTCTTTAACGCTCAATTTCTTTCATTTTTCTACCATACAGATATTTTACCGTACGCCCAAAAACGTACGTATTATATTTTTGTTCTATCATAAAATCACATTTTTCTACGTACGCCAGCTTCGTACGTTTCTATCTTTGCCTTCATAAAATCACAAGATAATTTTATCTTCAAGAGTCTCGCTATTAACATCTTGTAAGATAAATGTACGTCCCAGCTAAAACGTACAAATACTTCAAGTTAAGTAATAATATATCATCGCTATTGACAAATTTTTAAGATCCAAGACACAGTTCTCTCTATATGTTTTAATATTTTTTATGTACTCAAATATATTCAAAGGAAAAAGTACATGGGTGATGCCATAGTCGTGGAAGCGCGTACGCTCACGCTGATCTTCTGACCGCCGGAAGCACGAAACCTCTGATCTGGGCAAAATCGGCAAGCCGAGGAAGAACGGACAGGACACATGCTGGACTGGCGAGAAAGCGTGTTCTTCCGCTCGCGCTAGGCATTTCGATTTCTGACACCTCTTGATTTAAAAAATCAGTTTTTTGATAGTTTTCTCTCTCCACTGGGCTATTCATTTTAGCCACAGTTTTCAATTGGTACGATTTGCTTCCAAATCTTACAGATGCATTTTAAAAAATTTTTCCATCGCTCGGACAGAAGAGTCGATTGCTCAGTGAGTACGAGTATACATACAAAGTGCATACGGGTAACCAACCCCGTAGGGCTTGCCACATATGGGCCATTCGGTCAAAGACACCGACCCGTGGCCACGCTGTGTGGAGAAAAGTCCGTAACGTAAACGGCACGAAACAGTCAGGACCGAAGCCCCGAAGGAGCTCTGAGACAGCTTCTCGACCGAGATCGTAGAATTGGCCCAAAACCCGCTCTGCTCCGTCCGCCTCGCACGGACCGTGTATCTCTTATAGATACCGAACGGCCGGCAAGGACGCCGGCGCCGCCGGCCGAATAGCACGCGCGCTTATGAGTGTAAACCGCCGCGGCAACAGACCGCCCGGCCGTGCTGTTGTAACATAGCGCGTGAACGAACGAAAAAAAAATTTATAGTAAACATTAAAATAAATTACATTACCGTAAACTAGACAAAAAATTACACATTTTTTCCCAATATGAAAATTTTCACAAACTTTTCAAAGTCCCATCGCATCGAGTAAACTTTTTTAATAACGCTTCCGCACGATTCTAAATGCTTAATCCATATGTGAAATCGTTCACTGATCACGAATATCGTATTTAAAAAAATTACAAAAATTTATTTTTCAAAATAATCAAAAAAAACCGAAAAATCACAAGAGTAAAGTACCATTATTTTAAACAATATGTCGTTCTAAATGCTTAATCCCTATGTAAAAAAGTTATCTAAGCAAGAATATGTAATTGAAAAAAATTAGAAAAATTTATTTTAGCCGTAAATCGAAAATAATGGGGACACCGGAGCTGTTCGAAGCGCCGAGACGCGCCGCGTACGCCCGAATATTTTCAAAGTCCCAACGTACCGATCAAGAGTAAAGTACCATTTTCCTACATTAGATTTCGTTCTAAATGCTTAATCCCTATGTAAAAACGTTAGTTAAGCAAGAATATCGTATTTTTAAAAAAATCTAATGATAGGATTTTCCAGAAAATTGAAAAAACCGAAAAATGTCAAGAGTAAAGTGCCATTTTCTGACATTAGATTTCGTTCTAAATGCTTAATCCCTATGTAGAAACGTTAGTTAAGCAAGAATATCGTATTTTTAAAAAAATCTAATGATAGGATTCTTCAGAAAATTGAAAAAACCGTAAAATGTCAAGAGTAAAGTGCCCTTACTTTAAACAATGTATCGTTCTAAATGCTTAATCCCTATGTAAAAAAGTTATTTAAGCAGGAATATGTTATTGAAAAAAATTAGAAAAATTTATTTTAGCCGTAAATCGAAAATAATGGATCGAGCGAATCGGTCGATTGCGCCGAGACGCGCTATGATGCAACAGACGAGCGATTGGAACGCCCGAATATTTTCAAAGTCCCAACGTACCGATCAAGAGTAAAGTACCATTTTCCTACATTAGATTTCGTTCTAAATGCTTAATCCCTATGTAAAAACGTTAGTTAAGCAAGAATATCGTATTTTTAAAAAAATCTAATGATAGGATTTTCCAGAAAAATGAAAAAACCGAAAAATGTCAAGAGTAAAGTGCCATTTTCTGACATTAGATTTCGTTCTAAATGCTTAATCCCTATGTAGAAACGTTAGTTAAGCAAGAATATCGTATTTTTAAAAAAATCTAATGATAGGATTTTTCAGAAAATTGAAAAAACCGTAAAATGTCAAGAGTAAAGTGCCCTTACTTTAAACAATGTATCGTTCTAAATGCTTAATCCCTATGTAAAAAAGTTATTTAAGCAGGAATATGTTATTGAAAAAAATTAGAAAAATTTATTTTAGCCGTAAATCGAAAATAATGGATCGAGCGAATCGCTCGATTGCGCCGAGACGCGCTATGATGCAACAGACGAGCGATTGGAACGCCCGAATATTTTCAAAGTCCCAACGTACCGATCAAGAGTAAAGTACCATTTTCCTACATTAGATTTCGTTCTAAATGCTTAATCCCTATGTAGAAACGTTAGTTAAGCAAGAATATCGTATTTTTAAAAAAATCTAATGATAGGATTTTCCAGAAAATTGAAAAAACCGAAAAATGTCAAGAGTAAAGTGCCATTTTCTGACATTAGATTTCGTTCTAAATGCTTAATCCCTATGTAGAAACGTTAGTTAAGCAAGAATATCGTATTTTTAAAAAAATCTAATGATAGGATTCTTCAGAAAATTGAAAAAACCGTAAAATGTCAAGAGTAAAGTGCCCTTATTTTAAACAATCTATCGTTCTAAATGCTTAATCCCTATGTAAAAAAGTTATCTAAGCAAGAATATGTTATTGAATAAAATGAGAAAAATTTATTTTAGCCGTAAATCGAAAATAATGGGTCGAGCGAATCGCTCGATTGCGCCGAGACGCGCTATGATGCAACAGACGAGCGATTGGAACGCCCGAATATTTTCAAAGTCCCAACGTACCGATCAAGAGTAAAGTACCATTTTCCTACATTAGATTTCGTTCTAAATGCTTAATCCCTATGTAGAAACGTTAGTTAAGCAAGAATATCGTATTTTTAAAAAAATCTAATGATAGGATTTTCCAGAAAAATGAAAAAACCGAAAAATGTCAAGAGTAAAGTGCCATTTTCTGACATTAGATTTCGTTCTAAATGCTTAATCCCTATGTAGAAACGTTAGTTAAGCAAGAATATCGTATTTTTAAAAAAATCTAATGATAGGATTTTTCAGAAAATTGAAAAAACCGTAAAATGTCAAGAGTAAAGTGCCCTTACTTTAAACAATGTATCGTTCTAAATGCTTAATCCCTATGTAAAAAAGTTATTTAAGCAGGAATATGTTATTGAAAAAAATTAGAAAAATTTATTTTAGCCGTAAATCGAAAATAATGGATCGAGCGAATCGGTCGATTGCGCCGAGACGCGCTATGATGCAACAGACGAGCGATTGGAACGCCCGAATATTTTCAAAGTCCCAACGTACCGATCAAGAGTAAAGTACCATTTTCCTACATTAGATTTCGTTCTAAATGCTTAATCCCTATGTAAAAACGTTAGTTAAGCAAGAATATCGTATTTTTAAAAAAATCTAATGATAGGATTTTCCAGAAAATTGAAAAAACCGAAAAATGTCAAGAGTAAAGTGCCATTTTCTGACATTAGATTTCGTTCTAAATGCTTAATCCCTATGTAGAAACGTTAGTTAAGCAAGAATATCGTATTTTTAAAAAAATCTAATGATAGGATTCTTCAGAAAATTGAAAAAACCGTAAAATGTCAAGAGTAAAGTGCCCTTACTTTAAACAATGTATCGTTCTAAATGCTTAATCCCTATGTAAAAAAGTTATTTAAGCAGGAATATGTTATTGAAAAAAATTAGAAAAATTTATTTTAGCCGTAAATCGAAAATAATGGGGACACCGGAGCTGTTCGAAGCGCCGAGCGCGTCGCGTACGCCCGAATATTTTCAAAGTCCCAACGTACCGATCAAGAGTAAAGTACCATTTTCCTACATTAGATTTCGTTCTAAATGCTTAATCCCTATGTAAAAACGTTAGTTAAGCAAGAATATCGTATTTTTAAAAAAATCTAATGATAGGATTTTCCAGAAAATTGAAAAAACCGAAAAATGTCAAGAGTAAAGTGCCATTTTCTGACATTAGATTTCGTTCTAAATGCTTAATCCCTATGTAGAAACGTTAGTTAAGCAAGAATATCGTATTTTTAAAAAAATCTAATGATAGGATTCTTCAGAAAATTGAAAAAACCGTAAAATGTCAAGAGTAAAGTGCCCTTACTTTAAACAATGTATCGTTCTAAATGCTTAATCCCTATGTAAAAAAGTTATTTAAGCAGGAATATGTTATTGAAAAAAATTAGAAAAATTTATTTTAGCCGTAAATCGAAAATAATGGATCGAGCGAATCGGTCGATTGCGCCGAGACGCGCTATGATGCAACAGACGAGCGATTGGAACGCCCGAATATTTTCAAAGTCCCAACGTACCGATCAAGAGTAAAGTACCATTTTCCTACATTAGATTTCGTTCTAAATGCTTAATCCCTATGTAAAAACGTTAGTTAAGCAAGAATATCGTATTTTTAAAAAAATCTAATGATAGGATTTTCCAGAAAATTGAAAAAACCGAAAAATGTCAAGAGTAAAGTGCCATTTTCTGACATTAGATTTCGTTCTAAATGCTTAATCCCTATGTAGAAACGTTAGTTAAGCAAGAATATCGTATTTTTAAAAAAATCTAATGATAGGATTCTTCAGAAAATTGAAAAAACCGTAAAATGTCAAGAGTAAAGTGCCCTTACTTTAAACAATGTATCGTTCTAAATGCTTAATCCCTATGTAAAAAAGTTATTTAAGCAGGAATATGTTATTGAAAAAAATTAGAAAAATTTATTTTAGCCGTAAATCGAAAATAATGGATCGAGCGAATCGGTCGATTGCGCCGAGACGCGCTATGATGCAACAGACGAGCGATTGGAACGCCCGAATATTTTCAAAGTCCCAACGTACCGATCAAGAGTAAAGTACCATTTTCCTACATTAGATTTCGTTCTAAATGCTTAATCCCTATGTAAAAACGTTAGTTAAGCAAGAATATCGTATTTTTAAAAAAATCTAATGATAGGATTTTCCAGAAAAATGAAAAAACCGAAAAATGTCAAGAGTAAAGTGCCATTTTCTGACATTAGATTTCGTTCTAAATGCTTAATCCCTATGTAGAAACGTTAGTTAAGCAAGAATATCGTATTTTTAAAAAAATCTAATGATAGGATTTTTCAGAAAATTGAAAAAACCGTAAAATGTCAAGAGTAAAGTGCCCTTACTTTAAACAATGTATCGTTCTAAATGCTTAATCCCTATGTAAAAAAGTTATTTAAGCAGGAATATGTTATTGAAAAAAATTAGAAAAATTTATTTTAGCCGTAAATCGAAAATAATGGATCGAGCGAATCGCTCGATTGCGCCGAGACGCGCTATGATGCAACAGACGAGCGATTGGAACGCCCGAATATTTTCAAAGTCCCAACGTACCGATCAAGAGTAAAGTACCATTTTCCTACATTAGATTTCGTTCTAAATGCTTAATCCCTATGTAGAAACGTTAGTTAAGCAAGAATATCGTATTTTTAAAAAAATCTAATGATAGGATTTTCCAGAAAATTGAAAAAACCGAAAAATGTCAAGAGTAAAGTGCCATTTTCTGACATTAGATTTCGTTCTAAATGCTTAATCCCTATGTAGAAACGTTAGATAAGCAAGAATATCGTATTTTTAAAAAAATCTAATGATAGGATTTTTCAGAAAATTGAAAAAACCGTAAAATGTCAAGAGTAAAGTGCCCTTATTTTAAACAATCTATCGTTCTAAATGCTTAATCCCTATGTAAAAAAGTTATCTAAGCAAGAATATGTTATTGAATAAAATGAGAAAAATTTATTTTAGCCGTAAATCGAAAATAATGGGTCGAGCGAATCGCTCGATTGCGCCGAGACGCGCTATGATGCAACAGACGAGCGATTGGAACGCCCGAATATTTTCAAAGTCCCAACGTACCGATCAAGAGTAAAGTACCATTTTCCTACATTAGATTTCGTTCTAAATGCTTAATCCCTATGTAGAAACGTTAGTTAAGCAAGAATATCGTATTTTTAAAAAAATCTAATGATAGGATTTTCCAGAAAAATGAAAAAACCGAAAAATGTCAAGAGTAAAGTGCCATTTTCTGACATTAGATTTCGTTCTAAATGCTTAATCCCTATGTAGAAACGTTAGTTAAGCAAGAATATCGTATTTTTAAAAAAATCTAATGATAGGATTTTTCAGAAAATTGAAAAAACCGTAAAATGTCAAGAGTAAAGTGCCCTTACTTTAAACAATGTATCGTTCTAAATGCTTAATCCCTATGTAAAAAAGTTATTTAAGCAGGAATATGTTATTGAAAAAAATTAGAAAAATTTATTTTAGCCGTAAATCGAAAATAATGGATCGAGCGAATCGGTCGATTGCGCCGAGACGCGCTATGATGCAACAGACGAGCGATTGGAACGCCCGAATATTTTCAAAGTCCCAACGTACCGATCAAGAGTAAAGTACCATTTTCCTACATTAGATTTCGTTCTAAATGCTTAATCCCTATGTAAAAACGTTAGTTAAGCAAGAATATCGTATTTTTAAAAAAATCTAATGATAGGATTTTCCAGAAAATTGAAAAAACCGAAAAATGTCAAGAGTAAAGTGCCATTTTCTGACATTAGATTTCGTTCTAAATGCTTAATCCCTATGTAGAAACGTTAGTTAAGCAAGAATATCGTATTTTTAAAAAAATCTAATGATAGGATTCTTCAGAAAATTGAAAAAACCGTAAAATGTCAAGAGTAAAGTGCCCTTACTTTAAACAATGTATCGTTCTAAATGCTTAATCCCTATGTAAAAAAGTTATTTAAGCAGGAATATGTTATTGAAAAAAATTAGAAAAATTTATTTTAGCCGTAAATCGAAAATAATGGGGACACCGGAGCTGTTCGAAGCGCCGAGCGCGTCGCGTACGCCCGAATATTTTCAAAGTCCCAACGTACCGATCAAGAGTAAAGTACCATTTTCCTACATTAGATTTCGTTCTAAATGCTTAATCCCTATGTAAAAACGTTAGTTAAGCAAGAATATCGTATTTTTAAAAAAATCTAATGATAGGATTTTCCAGAAAATTGAAAAAACCGAAAAATGTCAAGAGTAAAGTGCCATTTTCTGACATTAGATTTCGTTCTAAATGCTTAATCCCTATGTAGAAACGTTAGTTAAGCAAGAATATCGTATTTTTAAAAAAATCTAATGATAGGATTCTTCAGAAAATTGAAAAAACCGTAAAATGTCAAGAGTAAAGTGCCCTTACTTTAAACAATGTATCGTTCTAAATGCTTAATCCCTATGTAAAAAAGTTATTTAAGCAGGAATATGTTATTGAAAAAAATTAGAAAAATTTATTTTAGCCGTAAATCGAAAATAATGGATCGAGCGAATCGGTCGATTGCGCCGAGACGCGCTATGATGCAACAGACGAGCGATTGGAACGCCCGAATATTTTCAAAGTCCCAACGTACCGATCAAGAGTAAAGTACCATTTTCCTACATTAGATTTCGTTCTAAATGCTTAATCCCTATGTAAAAACGTTAGTTAAGCAAGAATATCGTATTTTTAAAAAAATCTAATGATAGGATTTTCCAGAAAATTGAAAAAACCGAAAAATGTCAAGAGTAAAGTGCCATTTTCTGACATTAGATTTCGTTCTAAATGCTTAATCCCTATGTAGAAACGTTAGTTAAGCAAGAATATCGTATTTTTAAAAAAATCTAATGATAGGATTTTTCAGAAAATTGAAAAAACCGTAAAATGTCAAGAGTAAAGTGCCCTTACTTTAAACAATGTATCGTTCTAAATGCTTAATCCCTATGTAAAAAAGTTATTTAAGCAGGAATATGTTATTGAAAAAAATTAGAAAAATTTATTTTAGCCGTAAATCGAAAATAATGGATCGAGCGAATCGGTCGATTGCGCCGAGACGCGCTATGATGCAACAGACGAGCGATTGGAACGCCCGAATATTTTCAAAGTCCCAACGTACCGATCAAGAGTAAAGTACCATTTTCCTACATTAGATTTCGTTCTAAATGCTTAATCCCTATGTAAAAACGTTAGTTAAGCAAGAATATCGTATTTTTAAAAAAATCTAATGATAGGATTTTCCAGAAAATTGAAAAAACCGAAAAATGTCAAGAGTAAAGTGCCATTTTCTGACATTAGATTTCGTTCTAAATGCTTAATCCCTATGTAGAAACGTTAGATAAGCAAGAATATCGTATTTTTAAAAAAATCTAATGATAGGATTTTTCAGAAAATTGAAAAAACCGTAAAATGTCAAGAGTAAAGTGCCCTTATTTTAAACAATCTATCGTTCTAAATGCTTAATCCCTATGTAAAAAAGTTATCTAAGCAAGAATATGTTATTGAATAAAATGAGAAAAATTTATTTTAGCCGTAAATCGAAAAGAAGTCTGTTCGTTTCTCTGTCTCTCTCGCGCGATCGAACTATCGATGTTTCCCGGCAAACTATTGGGAGTTTAATTAAACTTTATACATGAAATTACTCGTTCTGATCCCCGCTACACAGCCGTATACTTTTTATAATTTTGTGGAATCGGGAACCTTGAAATATTTATCATAACGCGGATCGACTGTCTCTGTCTCTTTCTAGATCGGAAGAATCGATGTTTCCCGGCAAACTATTGGGAGTTTAATTAAACTTTATACATGAAATTACTCGTTCTGATCCCCGCTACACAGCCGTATACTTTTTATAATTTTGTGGAATCGGGAACCTCGAAATATTTATCATAACGCGGATCGACTGTCTCTGTCTCTTTCTAGATCGGAAGAATCGATGTTTCCCGGCAAACTATTGGGAGTTTAATTAAACTTTATACATGAAATTACTCGTTCTGATCCCTGCTACACAGCCGTATACTTTTTATAATTTTGTGGAATCGGGAACCTTGAAATATTTATCATAACGCGGATCGACTGTCTCTGTCTCTTTCTAGATCGGAAGAATCGATGTTTCCCGGCAAACTATTGGGAGTTTAATTAAACTTTATACATGAAATTACTCGTTCTGATCCCCGCTACACAGCCGTATACTTTTTATAATTTTGTGGGATCGGGAACCTTGAAATATTTATCATAACGCGGATCGACTGTCTCTGTCTCTTTCTAGATCGGAAGAATCGATGTTTCCCGGCAAACTATTGGGAGTTTAATTAAACTTTATACATGAAATTACTCGTTCTGATCCCTGCTACACAGCCGTATACTTTTTATAATTTTGTGGAATCGGGAACCTTGAAATATTTATCATAACGCGGATCGACTGTCTCTGTCTCTTTCTAGATCGGAAGAATCGATGTTTCCCGGCAAACTATTGGGAGATTAATTAAACTTTATACATGAAATTACTCGTTTTGATCCCCGCTACACAGCCGTATAATTTTTATAATTTTGTGGAATCGGGAACCTCGAAATATTTATCATAACGCGGATCGACTGTCTCTGTCTCTTTCTAGATCGGAAGAATCGATGTTTCCCGGCAAACTATTGGGAGATTAATTAAACTTTATACATGAAATTACTCGTTTTGATCCCCGCTACACAGCCGTATACTTTTTATAATTTTGTGGAATCGGGAACCTTGAAATATTTATCATAACGCGGATCGACTGTCTCTGTCTCTTTCTAGATCGGAAGAATCGATGTTTCCCGGCAAACTATTGGGAGTTTAATTAAACTTTATACATGAAATTACTCGTTCTGATCCCCGCTACACAGCCGTATACTTTTTATAATTTTGTGGAATCGGGAACCTTGAAATATTTATCATAACGCGGATCGACTGTCTCTGTCTCTTTCTAGATCGGAAGAATCGATGTTTCCCGGCAAACTATTGGGAGTTTAATTAAACTTTATACATGAAATTACTCGTTCTGATCCCTGCTACACAGCCGTATACTTTTTATAATTTTGTGGAATCGGGAACCTCGAAATATTTATCATAACGCGGATCGACTGTCTCTGTCTCTTTCTAGATCGGAAGAATCGATGTTTCCCGGCAAACTATTGGGAGATTAATTAAACTTTTTACATGAAATTACTCGTTTTGATCCCCGCTACACAGCCGTATACTTTTTATAATTTTGTGGAATCGGGAACCTTGAAATATTTATCATAACGCGGATCGACTGTCTCTGTCTCTTTCTAGATCGGAAGAATCGATGTTTCCCGGCAAACTATTGGGAGTTTAATTAAACTTTATACATGAAATTACTCGTTCTGATCCCTGCTACACAGCCGTATACTTTTTATAATTTTGTGGAATCGGGAACCTTGAAATATTTATCATAACGCGGATCGACTGTCTCTGTCTCTTTCTAGATCGGAAGAATCGATGTTTCCCGGCAAACTAATGGGATATTAATTAAACTTTATACACGAAATTACTCGTTTTGATCCCTGCTACACAGCCGTATACTTTTTATAATTTTGTGGAATCGGGAA
>NW_027476205.1:425000-450000 GCF_051020955.1 Megalopta genalis | reverse complement strand
CTTATAGATACCGAACGGCCGGCAAGGACGCCGGCGCCGCCGGCCGAATAGCACGCGCGCTTATGAGTGTAAACCGCCGCGGCAACAGACCGCCCGGCCGTGCTGTTGTAACATAGCGCGTGAACGAACGAAAAAAAAATTTATAGTAAACATTAAAATAAATTACATTACCGTAAACTAGACAAAAAATTACACATTTTTTCCCAATATGAAAATTTTCACAAACTTTTCAAAGTCCCATCGCATCGAGTAAACTTTTTTAATAACGCTTCCGCACGATTCTAAATGCTTAATCCATATGTGAAATCGTTCACTGATCACGAATATCGTATTTAAAAAAATTACAAAAATTTATTTTTCAAAATAATCAAAAAAAACCGAAAAATCACAAGAGTAAAGTACCATTATTTTAAACAATATGTCGTTCTAAATGCTTAATCCCTATGTAAAAAAGTTATCTAAGCAAGAATATGTAATTGAAAAAAATTAGAAAAATTTATTTTAGCCGTAAATCGAAAATAATGGGGACACCGGAGCTGTTCGAAGCGCCGAGACGCGCCGCGTACGCCCGAATATTTTCAAAGTCCCAACGTACCGATCAAGAGTAAAGTACCATTTTCCTACATTAGATTTCGTTCTAAATGCTTAATCCCTATGTAAAAACGTTAGTTAAGCAAGAATATCGTATTTTTAAAAAAATCTAATGATAGGATTTTCCAGAAAATTGAAAAAACCGAAAAATGTCAAGAGTAAAGTGCCATTTTCTGACATTAGATTTCGTTCTAAATGCTTAATCCCTATGTAGAAACGTTAGTTAAGCAAGAATATCGTATTTTTAAAAAAATCTAATGATAGGATTCTTCAGAAAATTGAAAAAACCGTAAAATGTCAAGAGTAAAGTGCCCTTACTTTAAACAATGTATCGTTCTAAATGCTTAATCCCTATGTAAAAAAGTTATTTAAGCAGGAATATGTTATTGAAAAAAATTAGAAAAATTTATTTTAGCCGTAAATCGAAAATAATGGATCGAGCGAATCGGTCGATTGCGCCGAGACGCGCTATGATGCAACAGACGAGCGATTGGAACGCCCGAATATTTTCAAAGTCCCAACGTACCGATCAAGAGTAAAGTACCATTTTCCTACATTAGATTTCGTTCTAAATGCTTAATCCCTATGTAAAAACGTTAGTTAAGCAAGAATATCGTATTTTTAAAAAAATCTAATGATAGGATTTTCCAGAAAAATGAAAAAACCGAAAAATGTCAAGAGTAAAGTGCCATTTTCTGACATTAGATTTCGTTCTAAATGCTTAATCCCTATGTAGAAACGTTAGTTAAGCAAGAATATCGTATTTTTAAAAAAATCTAATGATAGGATTTTTCAGAAAATTGAAAAAACCGTAAAATGTCAAGAGTAAAGTGCCCTTACTTTAAACAATGTATCGTTCTAAATGCTTAATCCCTATGTAAAAAAGTTATTTAAGCAGGAATATGTTATTGAAAAAAATTAGAAAAATTTATTTTAGCCGTAAATCGAAAATAATGGATCGAGCGAATCGCTCGATTGCGCCGAGACGCGCTATGATGCAACAGACGAGCGATTGGAACGCCCGAATATTTTCAAAGTCCCAACGTACCGATCAAGAGTAAAGTACCATTTTCCTACATTAGATTTCGTTCTAAATGCTTAATCCCTATGTAGAAACGTTAGTTAAGCAAGAATATCGTATTTTTAAAAAAATCTAATGATAGGATTTTCCAGAAAATTGAAAAAACCGAAAAATGTCAAGAGTAAAGTGCCATTTTCTGACATTAGATTTCGTTCTAAATGCTTAATCCCTATGTAGAAACGTTAGATAAGCAAGAATATCGTATTTTTAAAAAAATCTAATGATAGGATTTTTCAGAAAATTGAAAAAACCGTAAAATGTCAAGAGTAAAGTGCCCTTATTTTAAACAATCTATCGTTCTAAATGCTTAATCCCTATGTAAAAAAGTTATCTAAGCAAGAATATGTTATTGAATAAAATGAGAAAAATTTATTTTAGCCGTAAATCGAAAATAATGGGTCGAGCGAATCGCTCGATTGCGCCGAGACGCGCTATGATGCAACAGACGAGCGATTGGAACGCCCGAATATTTTCAAAGTCCCAACGTACCGATCAAGAGTAAAGTACCATTTTCCTACATTAGATTTCGTTCTAAATGCTTAATCCCTATGTAGAAACGTTAGTTAAGCAAGAATATCGTATTTTTAAAAAAATCTAATGATAGGATTTTCCAGAAAAATGAAAAAACCGAAAAATGTCAAGAGTAAAGTGCCATTTTCTGACATTAGATTTCGTTCTAAATGCTTAATCCCTATGTAGAAACGTTAGTTAAGCAAGAATATCGTATTTTTAAAAAAATCTAATGATAGGATTTTTCAGAAAATTGAAAAAACCGTAAAATGTCAAGAGTAAAGTGCCCTTACTTTAAACAATGTATCGTTCTAAATGCTTAATCCCTATGTAAAAAAGTTATTTAAGCAGGAATATGTTATTGAAAAAAATTAGAAAAATTTATTTTAGCCGTAAATCGAAAATAATGGATCGAGCGAATCGGTCGATTGCGCCGAGACGCGCTATGATGCAACAGACGAGCGATTGGAACGCCCGAATATTTTCAAAGTCCCAACGTACCGATCAAGAGTAAAGTACCATTTTCCTACATTAGATTTCGTTCTAAATGCTTAATCCCTATGTAAAAACGTTAGTTAAGCAAGAATATCGTATTTTTAAAAAAATCTAATGATAGGATTTTCCAGAAAAATGAAAAAACCGAAAAATGTCAAGAGTAAAGTGCCATTTTCTGACATTAGATTTCGTTCTAAATGCTTAATCCCTATGTAGAAACGTTAGTTAAGCAAGAATATCGTATTTTTAAAAAAATCTAATGATAGGATTTTTCAGAAAATTGAAAAAACCGTAAAATGTCAAGAGTAAAGTGCCCTTACTTTAAACAATGTATCGTTCTAAATGCTTAATCCCTATGTAAAAAAGTTATTTAAGCAGGAATATGTTATTGAAAAAAATTAGAAAAATTTATTTTAGCCGTAAATCGAAAATAATGGATCGAGCGAATCGCTCGATTGCGCCGAGACGCGCTATGATGCAACAGACGAGCGATTGGAACGCCCGAATATTTTCAAAGTCCCAACGTACCGATCAAGAGTAAAGTACCATTTTCCTACATTAGATTTCGTTCTAAATGCTTAATCCCTATGTAGAAACGTTAGTTAAGCAAGAATATCGTATTTTTAAAAAAATCTAATGATAGGATTTTCCAGAAAATTGAAAAAACCGAAAAATGTCAAGAGTAAAGTGCCATTTTCTGACATTAGATTTCGTTCTAAATGCTTAATCCCTATGTAGAAACGTTAGATAAGCAAGAATATCGTATTTTTAAAAAAATCTAATGATAGGATTTTTCAGAAAATTGAAAAAACCGTAAAATGTCAAGAGTAAAGTGCCCTTATTTTAAACAATCTATCGTTCTAAATGCTTAATCCCTATGTAAAAAAGTTATCTAAGCAAGAATATGTTATTGAATAAAATGAGAAAAATTTATTTTAGCCGTAAATCGAAAATAATGGGTCGAGCGAATCGCTCGATTGCGCCGAGACGCGCTATGATGCAACAGACGAGCGATTGGAACGCCCGAATATTTTCAAAGTCCCAACGTACCGATCAAGAGTAAAGTACCATTTTCCTACATTAGATTTCGTTCTAAATGCTTAATCCCTATGTAGAAACGTTAGTTAAGCAAGAATATCGTATTTTTAAAAAAATCTAATGATAGGATTTTCCAGAAAAATGAAAAAACCGAAAAATGTCAAGAGTAAAGTGCCATTTTCTGACATTAGATTTCGTTCTAAATGCTTAATCCCTATGTAGAAACGTTAGTTAAGCAAGAATATCGTATTTTTAAAAAAATCTAATGATAGGATTTTTCAGAAAATTGAAAAAACCGTAAAATGTCAAGAGTAAAGTGCCCTTACTTTAAACAATATATCGTTCTAAATGCTTAATCCCTATGTAAAAAAGTTATTTAAGCAGGAATATGTTATTGAAAAAAATTAGAAAAATTTATTTTAGCCGTAAATCGAAAATAATGGATCGAGCGAATCGGTCGATTGCGCCGAGACGCGCTATGATCCCCCCCGTGTCCGCTACCTTGTCGTGGTGGGGGGGCTTCGTGCCCTAATGATCCTCAAGGCTGTGCCGGTGGGGATTTTATTCCCTGGCAGGTTCTACCTAGCCGGAGTGGCTTGAGGTGAGGGGCCAACTAAAGTCGGACACATACCGTAAACCTGTGGTCATGTTTTACAGGAACGGGGGTCTTGCCTTAACCGGCCGGACCGCGAGGATGACAACCTCTCTAAAAAATCCCTAGCCCCAAGCAGTGTTGCGCGGTGAAGAGGGCGTAGCTGGAGTAAGCGCCAGCTATGGTTGGTGGGTGCACCAATCGTTAGCGGACAACCCCGGGGTACCTGGCGACCCCCCGGGCGTATTAGCCTTCCCCGGGTATGGCGGCTCTACCCGGGGTGACCTCCTTTCCGACCACACTCGTGGGATCAGATATGGATTCTTTTTCAAATACAACCGGGGAGGGGGGAAACGAGCGTGAGGTGGAGGTGCGCGGGCCTATCGTGCGCCTCAAAAGATGTACAGAGCCGGTGTCGCGGAGGCATTCTGCAACACGCGGCGCAAAGAGGCCTGCGGAGGGCCTTGGCGACTGCGACGGGGGGGAGGAGTCGGACTTCTCCGTCTCCTCCCACCACTCGTCGCAGAGCGTCCCGGGCACCTCCACGAGGAAACGGGGCCGGCCACCGACGACCGGGCAATACGTTGGCCTCCAAGAGGCCAAACGCAAACAGGCTGAGGCTGAAAGAAGCCTCATAGCGGGCATTTTCGACCCGGTTGCCCCGGGACCGAGGCCCGCGAGTTCGAGCGACCCGCTTCCGGACGAGGTCGAGGTCGCTGCGGATTTCCGGGGCCGCCCGACGCGGGACGTTGCGGCCGCGGTAATGGAGTGCCTGGGCGATGTGGCCAGGATATCCAATGCCGCGACGGGGCTGAAGGCCAGTGCGGTGCGGTCCCTCCGGACGGCGGCCCTGAGCAGCCGGGTGGGCGTTGCGGAGCTGGCAGTTCGGTCGGCTCCCAGCGCCACCCGGCTGTTGGAGGCCGAGAACGCTCAATTGCGAGAGCAATTGGCGGAGTTGCGGGCGGAGGTCGCCCGACTCCGTCAAGCGGTGGAGGCGGGGCCGGCTGTTGCCGGGATGGCTCCGCCGCTGCCCCCTGATGGGGGCAAGGGGTTGCTGCCGGTTATCAGCGCTCGGGGGCCCCAGTCCCCTGGGCGAGGAGGGTCCTCGCCCCCACCCGCGGCTGTGCCAGCCGACTTGCTGGCACAGATCGGCTCCCTTATCGACGCCAAATTGGCATCGTTCAGAAGGGAGCTGGTCCCGCGGGTGCGAGGCCCGCGATCGGCGGCACCCGTGCCGCCCGCCCCACCCCTGCCGATGGACAGGAGGGGGGGAAAGAAAAAGGGTGGCAGTGGGGGAGAGACTGTGGTCGCTAAGGCGACACAAATGCAGCCCGCCCCCACTGTTGCGCCGCCCTCCACCACACCTCCAACTGAGGTGTGGTCAAAGGTAGTTGGCCGGAAGGCCAAAAGGGCGGCTGCCGCAGATAAACCTGCGGCAGCTGCCAAGGCTGCTTTGACCGAGAGGGCGGCGAAGCGGGTGGCACCGGCTGCTCCCAAAAGGGCTCCCCTGCCGCCACGTCCGCCCCGCACGGCTGCCGTTACTCTAACGGTACCGGCCGGCGGGGCGATGAGTTACGCCGAGGCGATGGCCACTGCCAGGTCCAAAATAGACCTGGCAGAACTTGGCATCGCCTCGCTGAAGCCCAGGAGAGCGGTGACGGGGGCAATAATTTTAGAGGTCCCCGGAGCTGATGGAGCAGCCAAGGCCACTGCCCTGGCCTCTAAGATGGCTGACGCGCTGGCAGGGACCGGCGTGAAGGTCGCGCGCCCAATCAAAAAGGCCGACCTTAGGGTGCGCGGCCTGGTCGACTCGACCACGCCGGTGGAGGTCGCCGCAGCTGTCGCCCGTGTGGGAGGGTGCGACCGGGGGGATGTGAAGACCGGCGAAATCCGGTCTTCCCCCTCTGGTTTGGGCACCCTCTGGGTCCAGTGCCCTGCTGCGGCCGCGCGCAAAGTTGCGGTCGCTGGCAAATTGACAGTGGGCTGGACCCAGGCGACGGTGGAGGCCCTCAGCGCCCGCCCCTTGCAGTGCTACCGCTGCTTTGGCTTAGGCCACACGAGGCAGCGGTGCACTGCGGCCGAGGATCGGTCCGGCTGCTGTTTTGGGTGCGGCAGTCAGGACCACAGGGTGGCTGGCTGCACTGAACAGCCAAAGTGCCCGCTTTGCGCGGGTGCTGGCAAGCCGGCCAGCCACCGCCTCGGCAGCCGGGCGTGCCCTGCCAGCGCGAGACGCGGCAGAGGGAGCAGGGGGAGGAGAACCACGACGGCCAAGGCGGCAGCCGCCGTGGCAGCTACTAATACAAAAGATCCGGCACCCAAGGATGCCACCGTCACGCCCGCGGGGGCGGTTGGGGCTGATAAAACCCCAGACGCCACCGCTCCCGCGGCGGCGATGGAGATTGAGGCGCCGGAGTAATGGGGCCTACTGGCCCTATTATTCAGGCCAACCTGAACCGCTCGGTCAGGGCACAAGACCTTTTTGTGCAATTCCTGGCCGAGCGGGGTGCCGGGTTGGCCGTAGCGGCGGAGCCGTACCGGGTCCCCGACCATCCACATTGGATGGGGGACTTGGACGGCTCCGTCGTTATAATATGGGCAGGCCGGCCGGGGTCCCCGGCGTGCTCCGTTATCGAGCGCGGCAGGGGATACCTGGCCGTTGACTGGGGCGGCACCGTGGTTGTGGCGATCTACGCACCTCCGAGGTGGTCCCTCGTGGAGTATGAACAGTATCTGGACGTGGTGGGGAGATGCGTCTCTCGCTGCCAGCCGCGTCCGGTGCTGGTCCTGGGGGACTTCAACGCCAAGTCTTCAGCTTGGGGTTCCCCCAGGACGGACCCGAGGGGCCGGGAGGTGCTTGATTGGGCGGCGGGACTCGGACTCTGTCTTCTAAACACGGGCTCGGTCCATACGTGCGTGCGGTATAACGGGGGGTCCATCGTTGACCTGTCATGGGCAACGCCCCCGGCCGTGCGCCGTATTACGGGGTGGAGGGTGGCGGAGGAGGTCGAGACGCTGTCCGACCACAGATACATTGTTCTCGGCCTCTCCGCCGCCCCATCGACGCCCCGACGTCGCCCCGCTGATGAGGGGTCGCCTCAGCCACGGTGGGCGCTGAAGCGCCTCGACCAGGACGCTCTGATGGCGGCAGCCCACGTCGTGGCCTGGCCGGCAACACCGGCCGGGCCAGTCGACGGGACAAGGGAGGCCCATTGGTTCCGGGGCGCAATGACGTCGATTTGCGACGTCGCCATGCCCCGGGCCAGGGTCTTCCCGAGGAAGGCGGTGTACTGGTGGTCGCGCGCGATAGCGGATTTACGCACAGAGTGCGTCCGCGCGCGACGCCAGTTCGCCCGCGCCCGTCGACGACGACGTTCCGACGTGGAGCTGGCTATCCAGCTGTATGGGCGATACAGGGAGAAGGTGGTCGCCCTGCAGCTGGCCATCAGGCAGGCGAAGAGCCAGGCCTGGCGCGACTTTCTCGGGTCTCTGAACCGAGATCCGTGGGGGCGCCCATACAAAATGGCGATGGGACGTTTACGTCCCTGGGCGCCCCTTCTGACGGAAAGCCTGGATCCGGGGATGCTCGGACGGGTCGTGGACGCGCTATTCCCCGTCAGCGGGGAGGCGTCCCGGCCCGTCCCTCAGCTAGAGGGACATGAGTGGTCCCCGGATCTGGAGGTCGCGCCGGAGGAAATGGCCGGGGTAGTCAAATGGCTTCGGGGCAAGAATACTGCCCCGGGGCCGGACGGTATCCCCGGCCGGGTCTGGTTGCTTGCCATGAGCGTCCTGGGCGGGAGGCTCAGAAGCCTCTTCTCCGGGCTCCTGAGGTCCGGGGTGTTCCCGGACCTCTGGAGGAGAAGTCGGATGGTCCTCTTAAAGAAGGATGGGAGGCCTGCGGATTCTCCCTCCGCGTACCGGCCCATTTGCCTCCTGGACGAGGTGGGCAAGATCTTTGAAAAGATCATTGCTGCCCGCCTCGCCAGGCACCTGTCCCGCGTTGGCCCCGATCTGGCGGACTGCCAGTTCGGCTTTCGGGAGGGGCGATCGACGGTCGACGCAATCGACCGTCTAAAGTCCCTCTCGGACAATGCCGTGGCACGGGGCGGGGTGTGTTTGGCGGTGTCGATCGACATCGTCAATGCATTTAACACCCTGCCCTGGTCCGCCATTAGGGAGGCCCTGGTTGAACACCAGGTGCCTCCCTATCTGAGGCGGGTGATCGGGGCCTACCTGCGGGACAGGTGGGTGGAATACCCGGGCCGGTACGGGACGATACGGAGGGAAGTGGACTGCGGGGTCCCACAGGGGTCCGTGTTAGGACCACTCCTGTGGGACCTGGGATATAACGCAGTCCTGAGGGCCTCCCTGCCCGACGGTGCCACTGTCGTCTGCTATGCGGACGACACGTTAGTGGTCACCGTCGGGGACACCTTCGAGAGGACCATCCGACGAGCGGAGGTTGCGGTGGCAGCCGTCGTCGCGAAGATCCACGATCTGGGGCTGAAGATGGCCCCGGAGAAGGCCGAGGCCGTCTGGTTTGGACGGCCTCGGTCGCGGCCACCGGCCGGATCGTGGATCTGGGTTGGAGGAGCCTGCGTCGAGGTGAAGTCCGAGATCAAGTATCTCGGACTGATCCTCGACAGCCACTGGAGATTCGGGGCGCATTTCGGCCGCCTCGTCCCCCGAGTTGAGAGGGCGGCGGCCTCGCTCGGCCGCCTGTTGCCCAATCTCGGGGGACCGGATAACATGGTGCGTCGCCTATACCTGGGCGTGGTGCGGTCCATGGCCTTGTACGGCGCCCCGATCTGGGGGCCGTCCGCGAGGGCAAGCCGGCGCATCACTTTGTTGTTGCGCCGGCTTCAGAGGCAAATGGCCCTTCGCCTCATACGGGGTTACCGCACCGCGTCTACCGTGGCGGCGCTTGCTCTGGCGGGAGAAATTCCCTTCGAGCTGCAGGCGGCGATGCGCGCCTATGTCTATAGGCGCATATGCATCGCTGGCCGGGCTCGGGGGGACCCGCCGGAGCAGGAGGCGGTCGACGGCTTCGAACTCCAGGCCCGGGGACTAGCGCTCGCCAGATGGCATGCGGAGCTTTGTTCCCATGCCGGCGAGCGCGTCCCTGGGGCTCTCCTGCCACACTTCACCTCGTGGCGGGAGAGGCGGTTTGGCAGGCTCACCTACCGTGCGACGCAGGTGTTCACCGGGCATGGCTGCTTCGGTGTGTACCTGTGTCGCATCGGTCGGGAAGCGACGACGGTGTGCCACCACTGTGGCGCGGAGGAGGACTCGGCGCAGCATACACTGGAGGTATGCCCCGCCTTTTCAGTGCTGCGCCGAGTCCTAAGACGGGAAGTTGGTCGCGACCTCGCTCTCTCCAGCTTAGTTGGGGCCATGCTGGAGAGCCCAAGAAAATGGGCGGCAGCCATCGCCTTCTGCGAAGAGGTGATGCTGCAGAAGGAGGCTGCCGAGCGGGGTCGCCGTGAGCGGGGGGTGCGGCGTGTGCGCCCACGCCTAGAGCCCCCCTCCCCGAGCAGATGAGAATAGGCGGGCGGCGGGTGTACCAGATTACTGGTTTAATTGCCCGCCGCCCGCCAACCCCCCCCCCCCAACTGAAGCTGTCCTCCCCATAGTGGGAGTGACGAGGCGGTGTGGGGTGCGGTCCCCCGCACCGCCGAAGCAAGATGATTCATGGGGGGAGTATAAATCTCCCCCCCGGGACGCGGCCGGCCATCGCCATTCCATCCTGGTGGCCGGCCAGGCGAGGGGGAGCCGCGGTTGTGTTCTGTAAGAGTTCCCGTGGCTCCCCCGCTACTCGCCAGCGCCCTAGGCCGCCGTGGGGGTTTTAGCGGGTCAAAACCCGCACTACCCCCGCCCCGCCCCTCGGGCGGGACGGGGGTGTCTGACCAGCAGATTTCCCCCACGTTAAACAAAAAAAAAAAAAAAAAAAGACGCGCTATGATGCAACAGACGAGCGATTGGAACGCCCGAATATTTTCAAAGTCCCAACGTACCGATCAAGAGTAAAGTACCATTTTCCTACATTAGATTTCGTTCTAAATGCTTAATCCCTATGTAAAAACGTTAGTTAAGCAAGAATATCGTATTTTTAAAAAAATCTAATGATAGGATTTTCCAGAAAATTGAAAAAACCGAAAAATGTCAAGAGTAAAGTGCCATTTTCTGACATTAGATTTCGTTCTAAATGCTTAATCCCTATGTAGAAACGTTAGTTAAGCAAGAATATCGTATTTTTAAAAAAATCTAATGATAGGATTCTTCAGAAAATTGAAAAAACCGTAAAATGTCAAGAGTAAAGTGCCCTTACTTTAAACAATGTATCGTTCTAAATGCTTAATCCCTATGTAAAAAAGTTATTTAAGCAGGAATATGTTATTGAAAAAAATTAGAAAAATTTATTTTAGCCGTAAATCGAAAATAATGGGGACACCGGAGCTGTTCGAAGCGCCGAGCGCGTCGCGTACGCCCGAATATTTTCAAAGTCCCAACGTACCGATCAAGAGTAAAGTACCATTTTCCTACATTAGATTTCGTTCTAAATGCTTAATCCCTATGTAAAAACGTTAGTTAAGCAAGAATATCGTATTTTTAAAAAAATCTAATGATAGGATTTTCCAGAAAATTGAAAAAACCGAAAAATGTCAAGAGTAAAGTGCCATTTTCTGACATTAGATTTCGTTCTAAATGCTTAATCCCTATGTAGAAATGTTAGTTAAGCAAGAATATCGTATTTTTAAAAAAATCTAATGATAGGATTCTTCAGAAAATTGAAAAAACCGTAAAATGTCAAGAGTAAAGTGCCCTTACTTTAAACAATGTATCGTTCTAAATGCTTAATCCCTATGTAAAAAAGTTATTTAAGCAGGAATATGTTATTGAAAAAAATTAGAAAAATTTATTTTAGCCGTAAATCGAAAATAATGGATCGAGCGAATCGGTCGATTGCGCCGAGACGCGCTATGATGCAACAGACGAGCGATTGGAACGCCCGAATATTTTCAAAGTCCCAACGTACCGATCAAGAGTAAAGTACCATTTTCCTACATTAGATTTCGTTCTAAATGCTTAATCCCTATGTAAAAACGTTAGTTAAGCAAGAATATCGTATTTTTAAAAAAATCTAATGATAGGATTTTCCAGAAAATTGAAAAAACCGAAAAATGTCAAGAGTAAAGTGCCATTTTCTGACATTAGATTTCGTTCTAAATGCTTAATCCCTATGTAGAAACGTTAGTTAAGCAAGAATATCGTATTTTTAAAAAAATCTAATGATAGGATTCTTCAGAAAATTGAAAAAACCGTAAAATGTCAAGAGTAAAGTGCCCTTACTTTAAACAATGTATCGTTCTAAATGCTTAATCCCTATGTAAAAAAGTTATTTAAGCAGGAATATGTTATTGAAAAAAATTAGAAAAATTTATTTTAGCCGTAAATCGAAAATAATGGGGACACCGGAGCTGTTCGAAGCGCCGAGCGCGTCGCGTACGCCCGAATATTTTCAAAGTCCCAACGTACCGATCAAGAGTAAAGTACCATTTTCCTACATTAGATTTCGTTCTAAATGCTTAATCCCTATGTAAAAACGTTAGTTAAGCAAGAATATCGTATTTTTAAAAAAATCTAATGATAGGATTTTCCAGAAAATTGAAAAAACCGAAAAATGTCAAGAGTAAAGTGCCATTTTCTGACATTAGATTTCGTTCTAAATGCTTAATCCCTATGTAGAAACGTTAGTTAAGCAAGAATATCGTATTTTTAAAAAAATCTAATGATAGGATTCTTCAGAAAATTGAAAAAACCGTAAAATGTCAAGAGTAAAGTGCCCTTACTTTAAACAATGTATCGTTCTAAATGCTTAATCCCTATGTAAAAAAGTTATTTAAGCAGGAATATGTTATTGAAAAAAATTAGAAAAATTTATTTTAGCCGTAAATCGAAAATAATGGATCGAGCGAATCGGTCGATTGCGCCGAGACGCGCTATGATGCAACAGACGAGCGATTGGAACGCCCGAATATTTTCAAAGTCCCAACGTACCGATCAAGAGTAAAGTACCATTTTCCTACATTAGATTTCGTTCTAAATGCTTAATCCCTATGTAAAAACGTTAGTTAAGCAAGAATATCGTATTTTTAAAAAAATCTAATGATAGGATTTTCCAGAAAATTGAAAAAACCGAAAAATGTCAAGAGTAAAGTGCCATTTTCTGACATTAGATTTCGTTCTAAATGCTTAATCCCTATGTAGAAACGTTAGTTAAGCAAGAATATCGTATTTTTAAAAAAATCTAATGATAGGATTTTTCAGAAAATTGAAAAAACCGTAAAATGTCAAGAGTAAAGTGCCCTTACTTTAAACAATGTATCGTTCTAAATGCTTAATCCCTATGTAAAAAAGTTATTTAAGCAGGAATATGTTATTGAAAAAAATTAGAAAAATTTATTTTAGCCGTAAATCGAAAATAATGGATCGAGCGAATCGGTCGATTGCGCCGAGACGCGCTATGATGCAACAGACGAGCGATTGGAACGCCCGAATATTTTCAAAGTCCCAACGTACCGATCAAGAGTAAAGTACCATTTTCCTACATTAGATTTCGTTCTAAATGCTTAATCCCTATGTAAAAACGTTAGTTAAGCAAGAATATCGTATTTTTAAAAAAATCTAATGATAGGATTTTCCAGAAAATTGAAAAAACCGAAAAATGTCAAGAGTAAAGTGCCATTTTCTGACATTAGATTTCGTTCTAAATGCTTAATCCCTATGTAGAAACGTTAGTTAAGCAAGAATATCGTATTTTTAAAAAAATCTAATGATAGGATTTTTCAGAAAATTGAAAAAACCGTAAAATGTCAAGAGTAAAGTGCCCTTACTTTAAACAATGTATCGTTCTAAATGCTTAATCCCTATGTAAAAAAGTTATTTAAGCAGGAATATGTTATTGAAAAAAATTAGAAAAATTTATTTTAGCCGTAAATCGAAAATAATGGATCGAGCGAATCGGTCGATTGCGCCGAGACGCGCTATGATGCAACAGACGAGCGATTGGAACGCCCGAATATTTTCAAAGTCCCAACGTACCGATCAAGAGTAAAGTACCATTTTCCTACATTAGATTTCGTTCTAAATGCTTAATCCCTATGTAAAAACGTTAGTTAAGCAAGAATATCGTATTTTTAAAAAAATCTAATGATAGGATTTTCCAGAAAATTGAAAAAACCGAAAAATGTCAAGAGTAAAGTGCCATTTTCTGACATTAGATTTCGTTCCAAATGCTTAATCCCTATGTAGAAACGTTAGTTAAGCAAGAATATCGTATTTTTAAAAAAATCTAATGATAGGATTTTTCAGAAAATTGAAAAAACCGTAAAATGTCAAGAGTAAAGTGCCCTTACTTTAAACAATGTATCGTTCTAAATGCTTAATCCCTATGTAAAAAAGTTATTTAAGCAGGAATATGTTATTGAAAAAAATTAGAAAAATTTATTTTAGCCGTAAATCGAAAATAATGGATCGAGCGAATCGCTCGATTGCGCCGAGACGCGCTATGATGCAACAGACGAGCGATTGGAACGCCCGAATATTTTCAAAGTCCCAACGTACCGATCAAGAGTAAAGTACCATTTTCCTACATTAGATTTCGTTCTAAATGCTTAATCCCTATGTAGAAACGTTAGTTAAGCAAGAATATCGTATTTTTAAAAAAATCTAATGATAGGATTTTTCAGAAAATTGAAAAAACCGTAAAATGTCAAGAGTAAAGTGCCCTTATTTTAAACAATCTATCGTTCTAAATGCTTAATCCCTATGTAAAAAAGTTATCTAAGCAAGAATATGTTATTGAATAAAATGAGAAAAATTTATTTTAGCCGTAAATCGAAAATAATGGGTCGAGCGAATCGCTCGATTGCGCCGAGACGCGCTATGATGCAACAGACGAGCGATTGGAACGCCCGAATATTTTCAAAGTCCCAACGTACCGATCAAGAGTAAAGTACCATTTTCCTACATTAGATTTCGTTCTAAATGCTTAATCCCTATGTAGAAACGTTAGTTAAGCAAGAATATCGTATTTTTAAAAAAATCTAATGATAGGATTTTCCAGAAAAATGAAAAAACCGAAAAATGTCAAGAGTAAAGTGCCATTTTCTGACATTAGATTTCGTTCTAAATGCTTAATCCCTATGTAGAAACGTTAGTTAAGCAAGAATATCGTATTTTTAAAAAAATCTAATGATAGGATTTTTCAGAAAATTGAAAAAACCGTAAAATGTCAAGAGTAAAGTGCCCTTACTTTAAACAATATATCGTTCTAAATGCTTAATCCCTATGTAAAAAAGTTATTTAAGCAGGAATATGTTATTGAAAAAAATTAGAAAAATTTATTTTAGCCGTAAATCGAAAATAATGGATCGAGCGAATCGGTCGATTGCGCCGAGACGCGCTATGATGCAACAGACGAGCGATTGGAACGCCCGAATATTTTCAAAGTCCCAACGTACCGATCAAGAGTAAAGTACCATTTTCCTACATTAGATTTCGTTCTAAATGCTTAATCCCTATGTAAAAACGTTAGTTAAGCAAGAATATCGTATTTTTAAAAAAATCTAATGATAGGATTTTCCAGAAAATTGAAAAAACCGAAAAATGTCAAGAGTAAAGTGCCATTTTCTGACATTAGATTTCGTTCTAAATGCTTAATCCCTATGTAGAAACGTTAGTTAAGCAAGAATATCGTATTTTTAAAAAAATCTAATGATAGGATTCTTCAGAAAATTGAAAAAACCGTAAAATGTCAAGAGTAAAGTGCCCTTACTTTAAACAATGTATCGTTCTAAATGCTTAATCCCTATGTAAAAAAGTTATTTAAGCAGGAATATGTTATTGAAAAAAATTAGAAAAATTTATTTTAGCCGTAAATCGAAAATAATGGATCGAGCGAATCGGTCGATTGCGCCGAGACGCGCTATGATGCAACAGACGAGCGATTGGAACGCCCGAATATTTTCAAAGTCCCAACGTACCGATCAAGAGTAAAGTACCATTTTCCTACATTAGATTTCGTTCTAAATGCTTAATCCCTATGTAAAAACGTTAGTTAAGCAAGAATATCGTATTTTTAAAAAAATCTAATGATAGGATTTTCCAGAAAATTGAAAAAACCGAAAAATGTCAAGAGTAAAGTGCCATTTTCTGACATTAGATTTCGTTCTAAATGCTTAATCCCTATGTAGAAACGTTAGTTAAGCAAGAATATCGTATTTTTAAAAAAATCTAATGATAGGATTTTCCAGAAAATTGAAAAAACCGAAAAATGTCAAGAGTAAAGTGCCATTTTCTGACATTAGATTTCGTTCTAAATGCTTAATCCCTATGTAGAAACGTTAGTTAAGCAAGAATATCGTATTTTTAAAAAAATCTAATGATAGGATTTTTCAGAAAATTGAAAAAACCGTAAAATGTCAAGAGTAAAGTGCCCTTACTTTAAACAATGTATCGTTCTAAATGCTTAATCCCTATGTAAAAAAGTTATTTAAGCAGGAATATGTTATTGAAAAAAATTAGAAAAATTTATTTTAGCCGTAAATCGAAAATAATGGATCGAGCGAATCGGTCGATTGCGCCGAGACGCGCTATGATGCAACAGACGAGCGATTGGAACGCCCGAATATTTTCAAAGTCCCAACGTACCGATCAAGAGTAAAGTACCATTTTCCTACATTAGATTTCGTTCTAAATGCTTAATCCCTATGTAAAAACGTTAGTTAAGCAAGAATATCGTATTTTTAAAAAAATCTAATGATAGGATTTTCCAGAAAATTGAAAAAACCGAAAAATGTCAAGAGTAAAGTGCCATTTTCTGACATTAGATTTCGTTCCAAATGCTTAATCCCTATGTAGAAACGTTAGTTAAGCAAGAATATCGTATTTTTAAAAAAATCTAATGATAGGATTTTTCAGAAAATTGAAAAAACCGTAAAATGTCAAGAGTAAAGTGCCCTTACTTTAAACAATGTATCGTTCTAAATGCTTAATCCCTATGTAAAAAAGTTATTTAAGCAGGAATATGTTATTGAAAAAAATTAGAAAAATTTATTTTAGCCGTAAATCGAAAATAATGGATCGAGCGAATCGCTCGATTGCGCCGAGACGCGCTATGATGCAACAGACGAGCGATTGGAACGCCCGAATATTTTCAAAGTCCCAACGTACCGATCAAGAGTAAAGTACCATTTTCCTACATTAGATTTCGTTCTAAATGCTTAATCCCTATGTAGAAACGTTAGTTAAGCAAGAATATCGTATTTTTAAAAAAATCTAATGATAGGATTTTCCAGAAAATTGAAAAAACCGAAAAATGTCAAGAGTAAAGTGCCATTTTCTGACATTAGATTTCGTTCTAAATGCTTAATCCCTATGTAGAAACGTTAGATAAGCAAGAATATCGTATTTTTAAAAAAATCTAATGATAGGATTTTTCAGAAAATTGAAAAAACCGTAAAATGTCAAGAGTAAAGTGCCCTTATTTTAAACAATCTATCGTTCTAAATGCTTAATCCCTATGTAAAAAAGTTATCTAAGCAAGAATATGTTATTGAATAAAATGAGAAAAATTTATTTTAGCCGTAAATCGAAAATAATGGGTCGAGCGAATCGCTCGATTGCGCCGAGACGCGCTATGATGCAACAGACGAGCGATTGGAACGCCCGAATATTTTCAAAGTCCCAACGTACCGATCAAGAGTAAAGTACCATTTTCCTACATTAGATTTCGTTCTAAATGCTTAATCCCTATGTAGAAACGTTAGTTAAGCAAGAATATCGTATTTTTAAAAAAATCTAATGATAGGATTTTCCAGAAAAATGAAAAAACCGAAAAATGTCAAGAGTAAAGTGCCATTTTCTGACATTAGATTTCGTTCTAAATGCTTAATCCCTATGTAGAAACGTTAGTTAAGCAAGAATATCGTATTTTTAAAAAAATCTAATGATAGGATTTTTCAGAAAATTGAAAAAACCGTAAAATGTCAAGAGTAAAGTGCCCTTACTTTAAACAATATATCGTTCTAAATGCTTAATCCCTATGTAAAAAAGTTATTTAAGCAGGAATATGTTATTGAAAAAAATTAGAAAAATTTATTTTAGCCGTAAATCGAAAATAATGGATCGAGCGAATCGGTCGATTGCGCCGAGACGCGCTATGATGCAACAGACGAGCGATTGGAACGCCCGAATATTTTCAAAGTCCCAACGTACCGATCAAGAGTAAAGTACCATTTTCCTACATTAGATTTCGTTCTAAATGCTTAATCCCTATGTAAAAACGTTAGTTAAGCAAGAATATCGTATTTTTAAAAAAATCTAATGATAGGATTTTCCAGAAAATTGAAAAAACCGAAAAATGTCAAGAGTAAAGTGCCATTTTCTGACATTAGATTTCGTTCTAAATGCTTAATCCCTATGTAGAAACGTTAGTTAAGCAAGAATATCGTATTTTTAAAAAAATCTAATGATAGGATTCTTCAGAAAATTGAAAAAACCGTAAAATGTCAAGAGTAAAGTGCCCTTACTTTAAACAATGTATCGTTCTAAATGCTTAATCCCTATGTAAAAAAGTTATTTAAGCAGGAATATGTTATTGAAAAAAATTAGAAAAATTTATTTTAGCCGTAAATCGAAAATAATGGGGACACCGGAGCTGTTCGAAGCGCCGAGCGCGTCGCGTACGCCCGAATATTTTCAAAGTCCCAACGTACCGATCAAGAGTAAAGTACCATTTTCCTACATTAGATTTCGTTCTAAATGCTTAATCCCTATGTAAAAACGTTAGTTAAGCAAGAATATCGTATTTTTAAAAAAATCTAATGATAGGATTTTCCAGAAAATTGAAAAAACCGAAAAATGTCAAGAGTAAAGTGCCATTTTCTGACATTAGATTTCGTTCTAAATGCTTAATCCCTATGTAGAAACGTTAGTTAAGCAAGAATATCGTATTTTTAAAAAAATCTAATGATAGGATTCTTCAGAAAATTGAAAAAACCGTAAAATGTCAAGAGTAAAGTGCCCTTACTTTAAACAATGTATCGTTCTAAATGCTTAATCCCTATGTAAAAAAGTTATTTAAGCAGGAATATGTTATTGAAAAAAATTAGAAAAATTTATTTTAGCCGTAAATCGAAAATAATGGATCGAGCGAATCGGTCGATTGCGCCGAGACGCGCTATGATGCAACAGACGAGCGATTGGAACGCCCGAATATTTTCAAAGTCCCAACGTACCGATCAAGAGTAAAGTACCATTTTCCTACATTAGATTTCGTTCTAAATGCTTAATCCCTATGTAAAAACGTTAGTTAAGCAAGAATATCGTATTTTTAAAAAAATCTAATGATAGGATTTTCCAGAAAATTGAAAAAACCGAAAAATGTCAAGAGTAAAGTGCCATTTTCTGACATTAGATTTCGTTCTAAATGCTTAATCCCTATGTAGAAACGTTAGTTAAGCAAGAATATCGTATTTTTAAAAAAATCTAATGATAGGATTTTTCAGAAAATTGAAAAAACCGTAAAATGTCAAGAGTAAAGTGCCCTTACTTTAAACAATATATCGTTCTAAATGCTTAATCCCTATGTAAAAAAGTTATTTAAGCAGGAATATGTTATTGAAAAAAATTAGAAAAATTTATTTTAGCCGTAAATCGAAAATAATGGATCGAGCGAATCGGTCGATTGCGCCGAGACGCGCTATGATGCAACAGACGAGCGATTGGAACGCCCGAATATTTTCAAAGTCCCAACGTACCGATCAAGAGTAAAGTACCATTTTCCTACATTAGATTTCGTTCTAAATGCTTAATCCCTATGTAAAAACGTTAGTTAAGCAAGAATATCGTATTTTTAAAAAAATCTAATGATAGGATTTTCCAGAAAATTGAAAAAACCGAAAAATGTCAAGAGTAAAGTGCCATTTTCTGACATTAGATTTCGTTCTAAATGCTTAATCCCTATGTAGAAACGTTAGTTAAGCAAGAATATCGTATTTTTAAAAAAATCTAATGATAGGATTCTTCAGAAAATTGAAAAAACCGTAAAATGTCAAGAGTAAAGTGCCCTTACTTTAAACAATGTATCGTTCTAAATGCTTAATCCCTATGTAAAAAAGTTATTTAAGCAGGAATATGTTATTGAAAAAAATTAGAAAAATTTATTTTAGCCGTAAATCGAAAATAATGGGGACACCGGAGCTGTTCGAAGCGCCGAGCGCGTCGCGTACGCCCGAATATTTTCAAAGTCCCAACGTACCGATCAAGAGTAAAGTACCATTTTCCTACATTAGATTTCGTTCTAAATGCTTAATCCCTATGTAAAAACGTTAGTTAAGCAAGAATATCGTATTTTTAAAAAAATCTAATGATAGGATTTTCCAGAAAATTGAAAAAACCGAAAAATGTCAAGAGTAAAGTGCCATTTTCTGACATTAGATTTCGTTCTAAATGCTTAATCCCTATGTAGAAACGTTAGTTAAGCAAGAATATCGTATTTTTAAAAAAATCTAATGATAGGATTCTTCAGAAAATTGAAAAAACCGTAAAATGTCAAGAGTAAAGTGCCCTTACTTTAAACAATGTATCGTTCTAAATGCTTAATCCCTATGTAAAAAAGTTATTTAAGCAGGAATATGTTATTGAAAAAAATTAGAAAAATTTATTTTAGCCGTAAATCGAAAATAATGGATCGAGCGAATCGGTCGATTGCGCCGAGACGCGCTATGATGCAACAGACGAGCGATTGGAACGCCCGAATATTTTCAAAGTCCCAACGTACCGATCAAGAGTAAAGTACCATTTTCCTACATTAGATTTCGTTCTAAATGCTTAATCCCTATGTAGAAACGTTAGTTAAGCAAGAATATCGTATTTTTAAAAAAATCTAATGATAGGATTTTCCAGAAAATTGAAAAAACCGAAAAATGTCAAGAGTAAAGTGCCATTTTCTGACATTAGATTTCGTTCTAAATGCTTAATCCCTATGTAGAAACGTTAGTTAAGCAAGAATATCGTATTTTTAAAAAAATCTAATGATAGGATTCTTCAGAAAATTGAAAAAACCGTAAAATGTCAAGAGTAAAGTGCCCTTACTTTAAACAATGTATCGTTCTAAATGCTTAATCCCTATGTAAAAAAGTTATTTAAGCAGGAATATGTTATTGAAAAAAATTAGAAAAATTTATTTTAGCCGTAAATCGAAAATAATGGGGACACCGGAGCTGTTCGAAGCGCCGAGCGCGTCGCGTACGCCCGAATATTTTCAAAGTCCCAACGTACCGATCAAGAGTAAAGTACCATTTTCCTACATTAGATTTCGTTCTAAATGCTTAATCCCTATGTAAAAACGTTAGTTAAGCAAGAATATCGTATTTTTAAAAAAATCTAATGATAGGATTTTCCAGAAAATTGAAAAAACCGAAAAATGTCAAGAGTAAAGTGCCATTTTCTGACATTAGATTTCGTTCTAAATGCTTAATCCCTATGTAGAAACGTTAGTTAAGCAAGAATATCGTATTTTTAAAAAAATCTAATGATAGGATTTTTCAGAAAATTGAAAAAACCGTAAAATGTCAAGAGTAAAGTGCCCTTACTTTAAACAATGTATCGTTCTAAATGCTTAATCCCTATGTAAAAAAGTTATTTAAGCAGGAATATGTTATTGAAAAAAATTAGAAAAATTTATTTTAGCCGTAAATCGAAAATAATGGATCGAGCGAATCGGTCGATTGCGCCGAGACGCGCTATGATGCAACAGACGAGCGATTGGAACGCCCGAATATTTTCAAAGTCCCAACGTACCGATCAAGAGTAAAGTACCATTTTCCTACATTAGATTTCGTTCTAAATGCTTAATCCCTATGTAAAAACGTTAGTTAAGCAAGAATATCGTATTTTTAAAAAAATCTAATGATAGGATTTTCCAGAAAATTGAAAAAACCGAAAAATGTCAAGAGTAAAGTGCCATTTTCTGACATTAGATTTCGTTCTAAATGCTTAATCCCTATGTAGAAACGTTAGATAAGCAAGAATATCGTATTTTTAAAAAAATCTAATGATAGGATTTTTCAGAAAATTGAAAAAACCGTAAAATGTCAAGAGTAAAGTGCCCTTATTTTAAACAATCTATCGTTCTAAATGCTTAATCCCTATGTAAAAAAGTTATCTAAGCAAGAATATGTTATTGAATAAAATGAGAAAAATTTATTTTAGCCGTAAATCGAAAATAATGGGTCGAGCGAATCGCTCGATTGCGCCGAGACGCGCTATGATGCAACAGACGAGCGATTGGAACGCCCGAATATTTTCAAAGTCCCAACGTACCGATCAAGAGTAAAGTACCATTTTCCTACATTAGATTTCGTTCTAAATGCTTAATCCCTATGTAGAAACGTTAGTTAAGCAAGAATATCGTATTTTTAAAAAAATCTAATGATAGGATTTTCCAGAAAATTGAAAAAACCGAAAAATGTCAAGAGTAAAGTGCCATTTTCTGACATTAGATTTCGTTCTAAATGCTTAATCCCTATGTAGAAACGTTAGATAAGCAAGAATATCGTATTTTTAAAAAAATCTAATGATAGGATTTTTCAGAAAATTGAAAAAACCGTAAAATGTCAAGAGTAAAGTGCCCTTATTTTAAACAATCTATCGTTCTAAATGCTTAATCCCTATGTAAAAAAGTTATCTAAGCAAGAATATGTTATTGAATAAAATGAGAAAAATTTATTTTAGCCGTAAATCGAAAAGAAGTCTGTTCGTTTCTCTGTCTCTCTCGCGCGATCGAACTATCGATGTTTCCCGGCAAACTATTGGGAGTTTAATTAAACTTTATACATGAAATTACTCGTTCTGATCCCCGCTACACAGCCGTATACTTTTTATAATTTTGTGGAATCGGGAACCTTGAAATATTTATCATAACGCGGATCGACTGTCTCTGTCTCTTTCTAGATCGGAAGAATCGATGTTTCCCGGCAAACTATTGGGAGTTTAATTAAACTTTATACATGAAATTACTCGTTCTGATCCCCGCTACACAGCCGTATACTTTTTATAATTTTGTGGAATCGGGAACCTCGAAATATTTATCATAACGCGGATCGACTGTCTCTGTCTCTTTCTAGATCGGAAGAATCGATGTTTCCCGGCAAACTATTGGGAGTTTAATTAAACTTTATACATGAAATTACTCGTTCTGATCCCTGCTACACAGCCGTATACTTTTTATAATTTTGTGGAATCGGGAACCTTGAAATATTTATCATAACGCGGATCGACTGTCTCTGTCTCTTTCTAGATCGGAAGAATCGATGTTTCCCGGCAAACTATTGGGAGATTAATTAAACTTTATACATGAAATTACTCGTTTTGATCCCCGCTACACAGCCGTATACTTTTTATAATTTTGTGGAATCGGGAACCTTGAAATATTTATCATAACGCGGATCGACTGTCTCTGTCTCTTTCTAGATCGGAAGAATCGATGTTTCCCGGCAAACTATTGGGAGTTTAATTAAACTTTATACATGAAATTACTCGTTCTGATCCCCGCTACACAGCCGTATACTTTTTATAATTTTGTGGGATCGGGAACCTTGAAATATTTATCATAACGCGGATCGACTGTCTCTGTCTCTTTCTAGATCGGAAGAATCGATGTTTCCCGGCAAACTATTGGGAGTTTAATTAAACTTTATACATGAAATTACTCGTTCTGATCCCTGCTACACAGCCGTATACTTTTTATAATTTTGTGGAATCGGGAACCTTGAAATATTTATCATAACGCGGATCGACTGTCTCTGTCTCTTTCTAGATCGGAAGAATCGATGTTTCCCGGCAAACTATTGGGAGATTAATTAAACTTTATACATGAAATTACTCGTTTTGATCCCCGCTACACAGCCGTATAATTTTTATAATTTTGTGGAATCGGGAACCTCGAAATATTTATCATAACGCGGATCGACTGTCTCTGTCTCTTTCTAGATCGGAAGAATCGATGTTTCCCGGCAAACTATTGGGAGATTAATTAAACTTTATACATGAAATTACTCGTTTTGATCCCCGCTACACAGCCGTATACTTTTTATAATTTTGTGGAATCGGGAACCTTGAAATATTTATCATAACGCGGATCGACTGTCTCTGTCTCTTTCTAGATCGGAAGAATCGATGTTTCCCGGCAAACTATTGGGAGTTTAATTAAACTTTATACATGAAATTACTCGTTCTGATCCCCGCTACACAGCCGTATACTTTTTATAATTTTGTGGAATCGGGAACCTTGAAATATTTATCATAACGCGGATCGACTGTCTCTGTCTCTTTCTAGATCGGAAGAATCGATGTTTCCCGGCAAACTATTGGGAGTTTAATTAAACTTTATACATGAAATTACTCGTTCTGATCCCTGCTACACAGCCGTATACTTTTTATAATTTTGTGGAATCGGGAACCTCGAAATATTTATCATAACGCGGATCGACTGTCTCTGTCTCTTTCTAGATCGGAAGAATCGATGTTTCCCGGCAAACTATTGGGAGATTAATTAAACTTTTTACATGAAATTACTCGTTTTGATCCCCGCTACACAGCCGTATACTTTTTATAATTTTGTGGAATCGGGAACCTTGAAATATTTATCATAACGCGGATCGACTGTCTCTGTCTCTTTCTAGATCGGAAGAATCGATGTTTCCCGGCAAACTATTGGGAGTTTAATTAAACTTTATACATGAAATTACTCGTTCTGATCCCTGCTACACAGCCGTATACTTTTTATAATTTTGTGGAATCGGGAACCTTGAAATATTTATCATAACGCGGATCGACTGTCTCTGTCTCTTTCTAGATCGGAAGAATCGATGTTTCCCGGCAAACTAATGGGATATTAATTAAACTTTATACACGAAATTACTCGTTTTGATCCCTGCTACACAGCCGTATACTTTTTATAATTTTGTGGAATCGGGAACCTTGAAATATTTAACATAACGCGGATCGTCTATCTCTGTCTCTTTCTAGATCGGAAGAATCGATGTTTCCCGGCAAACTAATGGGAGTTTAATTAAACTTTATGCATCAAATCATTCAGTTTGACTCCTGCAACACAACCAAACACTCTCTGTAATTTTCTGAACTGAAAAACCACTGAAATTGCGCTCGAAATGCGGAGCGACGGGTCGACGCGTCTGCACTGTGCGACAGCTAGTCAAAACGTCCGAACAGCGTATTGTTTTCGATCTCTTGGTATAATATTCGTATTCCTTGCTGTGTATAGCTTCCGATCGATTATTGCAATGGTCAAAGTTCCAGCGGCGTAATGCTTTCCATAAGATTACATTAATATAACCAGCGGCATATTGCTTTCTATCTTGTAATGAAAATTTTATAACCAAGTACCAACGGCGTATTGCTTTCGTTCGGATAATGGAGATTTTACAACCAAGTACCAGCGGTTTCTGTCTTATAATTAAATTATTATAATAAAATAAAGTACCAGCGGCGTGTTACTTTCGTTCGGATAATGGAGATTTTACAACCAAGTATCAGCGGTTTCTGTCTTATAATTAAATTATTATAATAAAATAAAGTACCAGCGGCGTGTTACTTTCGTTCGGATAATG
>NW_027476205.1:402500-420000 GCF_051020955.1 Megalopta genalis | reverse complement strand
GATATATATTTATTTCGGAGGGTTCGATAAGACTCTCCTAAGGATTGCCTTACCGATTTCGTTTTTGTTCTTTGATAGATACGTCTTGCCTCAGTGACCTCTTTTCTAAGTTTGCTTAGTTGCGGAGTCCACCAAGGGACGGATTTCGGGAAGCGTGTTTTTTGCGGGATGGATTGTTCTGCTGCTGTTATGATTTTATTTTCTATTTTCGCGGCGAGTGATTCTGGAGTTGAGGTTTCTAAGGGGGGCGGGTCGTTTGTAGTTTTGTTGGAGAGACAGTGGTGAAATTTGTCCCAGTCTGCTTTTTTAACGTTGAACCTATTGGTTCTGACTGGTCGGCTAGAAGTGTGGAATAGTTGGATGGAATAGGTTATTAGACTGTGGTCGCTCGTGGTCGTACTGTCATGTACCGACCAACACCTGATTTTGTCGAATGAGTTTGCACACGCTAGAGTGAGATCAATGTTAGAAGTTCCTCTAGGTGTGTTGAATGTGAAGGTTGCGGAAGGCTTATTAACTACGAAGAGTCTGTGTTGGGAGATGAAATCTTCCATTGTCTCTCCTCGAGGATCTGTGCGTTTGCTGAACCAGAGGGGGGAGTTCGCGTTTGAATCTAAGCTAATTATTATTTTATGCCCCTTGAGAGTTGTAATTGCTTTATCTAGGTGGGCTAAGTATGAGTCTATGTTTTCGCAAAATTGGAGATACGCGTTGATTATGTAGAATCTGTCGTCTTTCGTGCAGATTTCTACGCATGTGCAATGGGTGTTACTTATTTGTGCGATCTTAAGGGCTTCTATTTCGGTGTTGAAAATAACTATTGCTGATTTAATTTTGTCCGCGGTAGAGATTTTTGAAAAGCGTTTTTTGTCGGTTATGATTTTTGTAGTAATTCCGAAGCCTGGGATGGAGTTCGCGTTACTGTAGGGCTCCTGAAGCAAGAGTATATCTATCTTTTTGTTTGTCGCTATCTGTCTGAGTTCGTCAGTTACTGTCTTAGAACCTCCGGCGTTTATTTGTGCTACTTTTAGGATTCGTGTGCTACTTGTGTTGCGTCTAGTGGATACTTGGCCTATTTTAAGGGTGGGCATGGATTGGGAGTGGTTAGGTTTATAAACCATAATCCGTGCGAGCGAGGACCTGATTTATAGCAGCGATGTATGCCGGACATTCGCTGTGGGTGACAGAGTGGGTGGCGGGTTTGCCGGTTTTCTGGCAATTATGGCAGCAGGACGGTTTGGCCTTGTTTGGGCATGTTTTGAAAGTGTGGTCTTGCTCGGCGCAATGACCACAAATGTCTTTCTCGGCGCGGCAGTATTTCGTCGTGTGACCGAAGCTGTGGCACTTGTAACAGCGGGTCGCCGCGATGTAATCGTTGACGCGGCAACAATTCCATGCGACGTAGACTCGCTCTTTCTTGACGAGGATGTCGCGGGCCTGTTTAGACACTTCTAGAATCCAGTTGCATCTATCTCTGTTTTTGTCGCCTGATTTAAATGCGAGTTTGATCTGTTGGGAAATAGATTTTTCGGGGCCGTCGAGATTCTGGTTGACGATAGCCTTAAGTGTGGCTTCGTCACTCTCGAGTTTCGGGACGTCGTACAATATTATTCTGGGATTTTTCTTTAGCGGGGCTCCTACTATTAGGCCGGCAGCTTTCAACTGCGCGTTGCCTTGAAGGGTGGTTAGGTCAGAATTTTTAGAGGACTCGACTAGGATCCCGTTGCCCTGGATCCTCCTGATGCTCTTTATTTGCAATTTGTTCTCGGAAGGGGAAACGAGCTTCAGGACTGCTTCCTTGGTCTTCTCACTGGATTCGAAGACCTTGGGATCCTGTGGAAGGATCGTGATCGCGCTAGGAGGGTTCTGTTTTAAATTTGAAAGAGCCGCAGTTTTGGAGCGGACTCCGACTCTTTCGGCGTAGGTGGTGGGTCGGGAGGGTTCTTTCGAGACTTGACACTTTTCAGTGACTGTCTCGAGGGTCTTGCGCTGCATTTTATTTTCGGAGGTGATGGCGTGGATTTGGCCCTCGAGGTTACTGCAGCGGAGGAGGGACGCTCCAAGGATACTTTGCAGTTTCGCGAGTTTACTGGCGATAAACTGCGATGCTTCGGGATAGAGACCGTTGTCCTGGTCCATTAAGAAGTTCAATAAGGCCATTGAGACCTTTTCGGATTTTAAGCGAAGTTCGTTCGCGGTGAGATCGGGGGAGGGAGTGACGGCGGCCGTCTTGCTGCTGTTGTTTTGCGGATTGTTGGGGGCAGGTGTGACCGGGGGCGGAGAAGGGGCTTCGGATTTTCTCCGGGTTTTGGGGGGCTTTTGAGAGGGCACGTTGGTTAGCGGGGTGTCAGAATCTAATTCTGCGTCGGAGACTATTCTACGTAGTAGATAGGGACAGTTAGTGTCGTCGTTGTGAGTCTTAAGATGGGCTATGCCTGGGTCCTATGTGGACTATACTAGCCGCTCTCTCGACGCGTGCCGATGGTCTGGCTCTACCCTCGTTCGTTATCGTGACAGGGGAAGACAACGTGCTACTCCCGCTGCCACCTCGAGTCCAACCCAATCCAGGCACTCTTGACGGAGTAGTGTTAAAGTCAATTTATCTCCGCAAGAGGGGCTTCAGCCTGGCCCGAGGGGGCGAACCCCGAGGGGTCCGCCCAGCATGCCGTTCGAATGGCGGAGTGGACAAGTCCACGTCTGCCCGTCACTCAAGTCGGACACGGGACGACTCCAAAGCTAGCGCCGCCTGATAGGAAGCGCAAGCTGGGTCCCGCGACTTGTGTGCACTAGCCCACCCTCTGTCCTTGCAATTAGAGCAGACCGGAGGTTCACTCTTCTTGCTACAGAGCGTGAAGGTATGCCCCTTTTGGGAGCAGTGACCGCACACGTCCTCCTTGAATTTACAACGCTTCGAGGTATGCCCGAAGCGTTGACAGCGGTAGCACCGAAGCACCTGGACGAAATCCCGTACGCGACAGGAGTTCCATCCAAGGTAAACTCGGCTACCCCTCTGCTTCAGCCGCTGAAGATTCTGCGGACTGACGGCAACGACCCAGTTGGCTGTCTCCGGGGTCTTGCCAGCCATGCGGCTGACCCGAATTCCCGAAGGCACATCCTTCTGGTTCGCATCGCAGAGATTTTGCCTCCAAATACTGGAGGCAATTTCGTCCTTACCCATCCGACGCGGGACGTCGTAAACTAAAACCTCGGGGTCCCGCTTGGTAGGTAAGGAGACGGACAGACCCGCGCTCCGGAGCTTCTTATTGCCAACGAAGGCTTGCAGGTCCTCCTTTCGGTCGGTCTCGACGACGATGCCACCGGAGTGGATGCGTCGGACCGACTTTATTCGGATCGCCTCCTTCGCTGGTTTAACGAGCGACAGAACAGTAACCTTCGTAACTTCGCTGCTCTGTCCTTTTTCCTTCGGCGGGAAGATTTTTACCACATGCTGCGATTGTGGCCGTCTCCCCGCTCCCGGAGAAGCTCCTTTGCAGTCGACTTTGTTCACATGGGCGTAAGTCGACTGCGCGGCGTTGCAGGCCGTCTTCGGGAGAGTTCCCTTGGACGGCCCAGGTCGCATCGCACTCATTACGGCAGGACGCGCTTTTAGGTCCGCCCTGACCGCGGCGAGCTGCCCTTCGACGAAGCTATTCCGTTGAATAAGCTCCTGGACCAGCTCGTTGAGTGCCTCAACCTCGGCGAGTATCTTTGACCCGGACTCCTTATTGACTTTCGACTCAGGTCGAAAGCAAAAGGTCCGTATTTCGGACACTCGCCTAAAGGCTTCGTCTCTTACGAGATCGAGAGGCCGTACCTTCTGCCCGGAGAACGTCCCCTTCGGTCTCCTGGCCCGGTTTACTGCGGCCTTGCCGGTGGGTGCGCCCGGCTTGGCTCGCTTCGTCTTTTTGGTGACGGTTTTCCAACCGCCACCTTCGGGGTCTTCGACACGCACGGGTGCCGGTTGCACCTTCACGAGCGTGTCTTTGACTGATTCGATTTTTCTGGGTTTCTCCTTCCCAGCCTTGCGGCTGGGGGAGTCCCCCGACTTGGGCGCTGTCCCCACGTTACCGGTGTCCGGCGCGCCTTCTTCCGTGGCCTCAGTTTTCACCGAGACCGCTCGCGTGGGTGTCACGCATCTCTCCAAGGTCACACGAGGATTGGCGATGTTTAACACCTTCCCGGACCTTGTCTTTTTCGCAGACGCAGGAGGGCTAACAGCTGCCGCTGTAGCTTCCGCGTCTGTGGCGACGGCTTCACTCCGAGTAGGAGCTGGACCCGCCGACTTAGATCGTTCAATTTGTGTTTTCGATTTAGATCCCATAATGTGAATCTTTCTTTCATCCGGTACGCTCCCCGGCCACCACCGACCCACACATTTTGGAACCCGCCATCAGGCTGGGTTAGGGCTACGCACCGGACATAGTCTGCTGACTGGGCCGATTACTCAACCCAGCCCGCGTCCTCGCCCGTCAGAACCCACTCGCCGAAGCGTATGGTCGTTCCAAGCCGATTGACTGGACCAGGGCTGCTTTTCTCGTCCAGCCTCCCATCTAGCCGAAGCAGAGGCCAAAGGTACGTGTTGGGGACGTCTCACCCGCAGGAGAGGGCCCCCTCAGATCCCAGGATCCTCTTTTCCGACGACAAGGGTCGCCACGCACGGCAAACACGCGGGAGACAGCAGTCGGAGAGGCTGCCTCTTCCTCTCCACCACACTTCGTTCGGTTCGCTGCGTTTTGAGAACACGAGCTATCCAGCGGTACCTTTTTCGTGGAGGCTCAAGTGTGGCTAGGGCACGTTTGCCCCTTGCGGCCTGGGTTGCCCAGGCGATTGGTTGCATCCCGATTTCTAGATCCAGCGGCATGTTGCTACGTGGCGCGCTCAGACAACGAAAATGCGGCGTTCCGGTCAGACCAGAAAAACCGCATAACGTGACGCGGGGGACTGCAGCCACAAGTGACAACAGTCCCCCGGTAGGGAGTAGTACAGCATATTCAATGCTGTACATGAACACGCCACAGCCCGTATGCTTAGTTCAAGGGCCTCGCCATTATGCGAAGTACTACATGTACAACGCACTGGCGGTCTCAAAATACCCTCATCGCCGATGCATCTGATGCATCCGTCAACTCGGCAGCATTCACTCCGTCGGCGTGTTGCTTTGTGGCGTGTTCAGATAACGAAAATGCGGCATTCCAGTCAGACCAGAAAAACCGCATAACGTAACGCGGGGGACTGAAGCCACAAGTGACAACAGTCCCCCGGATGGGAGTAGTACAGCATATTCAATGCTGTACATGAACACACCACAGCCCGTATGCTTAGTTCAAGGGCCTCGCCATTATGCGAAGTACTACATGTACAACGCACTGGCGGTCTCAAGTGCTTTCATCGCCGATGCACCTATCGACTCAGCAGCAACATTCAATCCGACGGCGTGTTGCTTCGTGGCGTGTTCAGACAACGAAAATGCGGCATTCCAGTTAGACCAGAAAAACCGCATAACGTGACGCGGGGGACTGCAGCCACAAGTGACAACAGTCCCCCGCTAAGGAGTAGTACAGCATATTTAATGCTGTACATGAACACGCCACAGCCCGCATGCTTAATCTCGGGCCTCGCCATTATGCGAAGTACTACATGTACGACGCACTGACGGTCTAAAATGCCTTCATCGTCGACGCATCCATCGACTCGGTAGTAGCAACAACCTTCGCGAGGACTAGTTCGGGGGTCGCCTCTCAACCCTGGGTGGCCACAGACCGCCACCGCCAGTAGATAGGGACATCTATTGTGAATGAGCTTTAATGAGCGCGACGCGCTAGCTCGTCGTACCAGGCTTGGTTAGCCTATACCGACGGTGTTAGGGTGAGTGAAACCACGGACAAGGGGGTACGCATGCATCTGGAGCATGCATGCGTCGTGCTTGTGAAAAACCCCTCCGTCATCATTTAAGGTTCATCCGGAGGGAAGACCGTCCCGTGTGGGAGGTGACCCGCTTAGCCGTCGCGCTTGCAGGTACATGGCAAGCCATGGGCTTGAAAGCGCGACGTTTCCAGCGGGGGCCACGAGGAGGCGGGGTCACCAGCGCGAGGCTCGGTCTCTTGCGGGTCCGCATGATTTCTCATGTGGAGATTATAGACGTCTAGACACACTAACTGTTGTTAGTGCCCGCGTGGTCTAGACGGCTGTACCGGGGTCTGGGTTGATCCTAAGTTCCACTAACGTTTTCTAATGTAATGTTCTCTCTATATTTCAATACTGCTATTGCGAATTTTGTGAAGTGTCCGAATGTGTCTTCTAGAACGAGTTCTCTGAGCTGGCAAGGCCAGTTTATGCCTGTACTGGTGACGGCTACCATAAGGGTTTCTCTTTCTTTGCGTAGGTGTGGGCAGTCGAAGACAATGTGATGTACATTGTCCGCCCGCCCACAATCGCAGATGTCTGATTCTAAGGATTTCATGCTTTTTAATATGTTCCTTATGTTACCGTGACCAGATAGAAGTTGTACGACGTAGTGGTTTAGGACCACCCAGTTTGCTTCAAGTCTTCGGCGAACGTTCCCGAAAAACTCATGTGTTATCTGGCCTTTTGTTGAGTTGGTCCAAATTTCCTGCCAGGCATCGAGAGTCTGCTCCCGGATGTCTTTTTGCAGTTTGTTTTTTATTTCTATGGATGGTGTTGGTTGTAGTGTTGTGAATTCTAAGTTTCGGATTTTGAAATTTTGATTTCTGCTTAGATTGTATTTTGCTCTTCTCTCCTCTAAGAGTAGTTCTATCGGTATTGCGCCTGTGATTACCATTAGGGCATCGTATGAGATTGTTCTATATGATTTTGAAACTCTGATAAGGGCATGTCTTTGAGTTTTGTGTAAGAGTCTAATGTGATGTGAATTGTTAACCTTGTCTGACCAGGCAGCAGCGGCGTAGGTGAGTATAGGAACAAAGACTCCGTTGTAAATAGTAGCTAGGGTCTTGTGGTTAAGTCCCCAGTTGGCTTTGGCAATTGTAGCAAGAGCGTGAAATATCATTTTGCTTTTATTTGATATTAGTTGCAGGTGAGGAGTTATGTTTAATCTTGTGCCAAATTTGACACCGAGATATTTAACGGAGTTTTTCATTTTAAGTGAGCTGTTCCCGATCTTGACTGTGGGAGGTCTTCTAATATCTAGAAAGCCTTTTAGCAGAATCATTTCTGATTTCTGTGATGAAATTTGGAGTTTTTGTTCCCTACACCATTCTAAGATTGTGGCTGTGATGGAGTTTGCAGTTGTTTCCAACTGTAATCTAGAGTCTCCTGAAGTGAGGACTATTAGGTCGTCCGCGTAAGCAATGACTTTGTGGCCTAGACTATTTAGGCGATTTAGAAGTTCGTCGAATATTAAGTTCCAGAACATGGGTCCCAGGATAGAACCTTGAGGGCAACCTTTGTTTACTGATTTGCGGGATATGAAGCTAGAGGTGACTATCTCTGCTGTTCGGTCAGAGAGGTAACTTTGAATAACTTTGTATATATTTTGCGGACAATTTCTATTTTTTAGGTTCCAGAGGATGCTGGGCCACCATACCGAATCGAAAGCTCCTGAGATGTCGAAGAGCAGACCTATCATATATTTGTTCCGAGAGTAAGTTACATGTTTTCTTAATTCAACCATGGCGTCCTCTGCTGACCTTCCGGGTTTGAATCCGAATTGTCTATCAGAGGTGAGCTCATGGTTGTGCAGAAGGCAGTGGATCTTATTGGCCATAAGCTTTTCCAGAATTTTGCCGAGGACTGGGAGGAGAGAGATCGGCCTATAGGACTTAGGATCGCTCTCCTCTTTCTCTTTTCCTTTAAGTAGCACACGAATCTGAGCACGCTTCCATTGTTTTGGGAATACGCCGTGGGTTAGGCAATCATTAAACAGTCCTGTGATTTCCCCATGTAGGGTAGTCCAGGCCCGCTTAATGATTACGTTTTCTAGTCGGTCGTGTCCGGGGGCTTTATTCGGTTTAAGGGATTTTACTATTGTGGCTATGTCTGTTTTTAAGAATGGGGGAGAATTTTCCGTGGCTGGAGGTGACGACGTCTCCAGTCGGATGTTAATTTGTCTGTTTGTTTCGTTGGTCGTGTTATCGTCTGGAACTAGGTGGGCTAAGAGTTTGTCTATTGTGTCGCGTAGTGTGATTGTTTGTTCACCTTGTATTTGTATACTTTCGCATACTTTGTCTGCTTTTAGTTTTTTGTTTGCTATTTTGTATGTTATACCCCATGCGTTTTCGTTTCCTTCCTTGGAGACGAAGTTTCTCCAGCTTTTGAGTTTCGCGGATCTAATTTTTGATATATATTTATTTCGGAGGGTTCGATAAGACTCTCCTAAGGATTGCCTTACCGATTTCGTTTTTGTTCTTTGATAGATACGTCTTGCCTCAGTGACCTCTTTTCTAAGTTTGCTTAGTTGCGGAGTCCACCAAGGGACGGATTTCGGGAAGCGTGTTTTTTGCGGGATGGATTGTTCTGCTGCTGTTATGATTTTATTTTCTATTTTCGCGGCGAGTGATTCTGGAGTTGAGGTTTCTAAGGGGGGCGGGTCGTCTGTAGTTTTGTTGGAGAGACAGTGGTGAAATTTGTCCCAGTCTGCTTTTTTAACGTTGAACCTATTGGTTCTGACTGGTCGGCTAGAAGTGTGGAATAGTTGGATGGAATAGGTTATTAGACTGTGGTCGCTCGTGGTCGTACTGTCATGTACCGACCAACACCTGATTTTGCCGAATGAGTTTGCACACGCTAGAGTGAGATCAATGTTAGAAGTTCCTCTAGGTGTGTTGAATGTGAAGGTTGCGGAAGGCTTGTTAACTACGAAGAGTCTGTGTTGGGAGATGAAATCTTCCATTGTCTCTCCTCGAGGATCTGTGCGTTTGCTGAACCAGAGGGGGGAGTTCGCGTTTGAATCTAAGCTAATTATTATTTTATGCCCCTTGAGAGTTGTAATTGCTTTATCTAGGTGGGCTAAGTATGAGTCTATGTTTTCGCAAAATTGGAGATACGCGTTGATTATGTAGAATCTGTCGTCTTTCGTGCAGATTTCTACGCATGTGCAATGGGTGTTGCTTATTTGTGCGATCTTGAGGGCTTCTATTTCGGTGTTGAAAATAACTATTGCTGATTTAATTTTGTCCGCGGTAGAGATTTTTGAAAAGCGTTTTTTGTCGGTTATGATTTTTGTGGTAATTCCGAAGCCTGGGATGGAGTTCGCGTTACTGTAGGGCTCCTGAAGCAAGAGTATATCTATCTTTTTGTTTGTCGCTATCTGTCTGAGTTCGTCAGTTACTGTCTTAGAACCTCCGGCGTTTATTTGTGCTACTTTTAGGATTCGCGTGCTACTTGTGTTGCGTCTAGTGGATACTTGGCCTATTTTAAGGGTGGGCATGGATTGGGAGTGGTTAGGTTTATAAACCATAATCCGTGCGAGCGAGGACCTGATTTATAGCAGCGATGTATGCCGGACATTCGCTGTGGGTGACAGAGTGGGTGGCGGGTTTGCCGGTTTTCTGGCAATTATGGCAGCAGGACGGTTTGGCCTTGTTTGGGCATGTTTTGAAAGTGTGGTCTTGCTCGGCGCAATGACCACAAATGTCTTTCTCGGCGCGGCAGTATTTCGTCGTGTGACCGAAGCTGTGGCACTTGTAACAGCGGGTCGCCGCGATGTAATCGTTGACGCGGCAACAATTCCATGCGACGTAGACTCGCTCTTTCTTGACGAGGATGTCGCGGGCCTGTTTAGACACTTCTAGAATCCAGTTGCATCTATCTCTGTTTTTGTCGCCTGATTTAAATGCGAGTTTGATCTGTTGGGAAATAGATTTTTCGGGGCCGTCGAGATTCTGGTTGACGATAGCCTTAAGTGTGGCTTCGTCACTCTCGAGTTTCGGGACGTCGTACAATATTATTCTGGGATTTTTCTTTAGCGGGGCTCCTACTATTAGGCCGGCAGCTTTCAACTGCGCGTTGCCTTGAAGGGTGGTTAGGTCAGAATTTTTAGAGGACTCGACTAGGATCCCGTTGCCCTGGATCCTCCTGATGCTCTTTATTTGCAATTTGTTCTCGGAAGGGGAAACGAGCTTCAGGACTGCTTCCTTGGTCTTCTCACTGGATTCGAAGACCTTGGGATCCTGTGGAAGGATCGTGATCGCGCTAGGAGGGTTCTGTTTTAAATTTGAAAGAGCCGCAGTTTTGGAGCGGACTCCGACTCTTTCGGCGTAGGTGGTGGGTCGGGAGGGTTCTTTCGAGACTTGACACTTTTCAGTGACTGTCTCGAGGGTCTTGCGCTGCATTTTATTTTCGGAGGTGATGGCGTGGATTTGGCCCTCGAGGTTACTGCAGCGGAGGAGGGACGCTCCAAGGATACTTTGCAGTTTCGCGAGTTTACTGGCGATAAACTGCGATGCTTCGGGATAGAGACCGTTGTCCTGGTCCATTAAGAAGTTCAATAAGGCCATTGAGACCTTTTCGGATTTTAAGCGAAGTTCGTTCGCGGTGAGATCGGGGGAGGGAGTGACGGCGGCCGTCTTGCTGCTGTTGTTTTGCGGATTGTTGGGGGCAGGTGTGACCGGGGGCGGAGAAGGGGCTTCGGATTTTCTCCGGGTTTTGGGGGGCTTTTGAGAGGGCACGTTGGTTAGCGGGGTGTCAGAGTCTAATTCTGCGTCGGAGACTATTCTACGTTTATTTTTTCTGTTGCGTTTACTTACTTTGATGTAGCCCTCTGTATCGGATGTATCGGCTTCCATCCTGTCTGTTGTGGTCGGCTGGCGAGGTGGTGGGTTTGTCGGCTGGCGGTTGGCTGCTGGGCTGGCGTCCAGGTCGTCTAGGAGTTGCACACGGATTTTTTTTCTTCGGATTTTTGGAAACTCACACGTGAAAAATAATGTACGTATCAAGAAATTTGCGCGTAACTAGGGACGGTTGCTAAGGAGTTTTCGCGGAGGAATGTACTACAGGCCGAGAAACCGTTACTTTTACCGTTAAGCGGTACCGTTACCTGGCCGGCGACCCTTGTAATCCGGGACGGCGCAGGTAGTCAAAATTTACGGACGCGAACAATTTAAAGTAAATGTTTATGCTTATAACTTTTTTAACGTTAAAACAATCAACAAATGAACTGCACAAGGTTGTTGTTGGTAAAAAACACTGCACGTTGATACAAAAAATTTTTGATTTTCGTCACTTTTAACTACCGTTTACGAAACGACGCGGATTAACTTCGGAGCGACTTGTCGCACGTCCGTTCACCACGGCGGTTGAGAGCGGAGTCCCAGTAGATAGGGACAGTTAGTGTCGTCGTTATGAGTCTAAAGATGGGCTATGCCTGGGTCCTATGTGGACTATACTAGCCGCTCTCTCGACGCGTGCCGATGGTCTGGCTCTACCCTCGTTCGTTATCGTGACAGGGGAAGACAACGTGCTACTCCCGCTGCCACCTCGAGTCCAACCCAATCCAGGCACTCTTGACGGAGTAGTGTTAAAAGTCAATTTATCTCCGCAAGAGGGGCTTCAGCCTGGCCCGAGGGGACGAACCCCGAGGGGTCCGCCCAGCATGCCGTTCGAATGGCGGAGTGGACAGGTCCACGTCTGCCCGTCACTCAAGTCGGACACGGGACGACTCCAAAGCTAGCGCCGCCTGATAGGAAGCGCAAGCTGGGTCCCGCGACTTGTGTGCACTAGCCCACCCTCTGTCCTTGCAATTAGAGCAGACCGGAGGTTCACTCTTCTTGCTACAGAGCGTGAAGGTATGCCCCTTTTGGGAGCAGTGACCGCACACGTCCTCCTTGAATTTACAACGCTTCGAGGTATGCCCGAAGCGTTGGCAACGGTAGCACCGAAGCACCTGGACGAAATCCCGTACACGACAGGAGTTCCATCCAAGGTAAACTCGGCTACCCCTCTGCTTCAGCCGCTGAAGATTCTGCGGACTGACGGCAACGACCCAGTTGGCTGTCTCCGGGGTCTTGCCAGCCATGCGGCTGACCCGAATTCCCGAAGGCACATCCTTCTGGTTCGCATCGCAGAGATTTTGCCTCCAAATACTGGAGGCAATTTCGTCCTTACCCATCCGACGCGGGACGTCGTAAACTAAAACCTCGGGGTCCCGCTTGGTAGGTAAGGAGACGGACAGACCCGCGCTCCGGAGCTTCTTATTGCCAACGAAGGCTTGCAGGTCCTCCTTTCGGTCGGTCTCGACGACGATGCCACCGGAGTGGATGCGTCGGACCGACTTAATTCGGATCGCCTCCTTCGCTGGTTTAACGAGCGACAGAACAGTAACCTTCGTAACTTCGCTGCTCTGTCCTTTTTCCTTCGGCGGGAAGATTTTTACCACATGCTGCGGTTGTGGCCGTCTCCCCGCTTCCGGAGAAGCTCCTTTGCAGTCGACTTTGTTCACATGGGCGTAAGTCGACTGCGCGGCGTTGCAGGCCGTCTTCGGGAGAGTTCCCTTGGACGGCCCAGGTCGCATCGCACTCATTACGGCAGGACGCGCTTTTAGGTCCGCCCTGACCGCGGCGAGCTGCCCTTCGACGAAGCTATTCCGTTGAATAAGCTCCTGGACCAGCTCGTTGAGTGCCTCAACCTCGGCGAGTATCTTTGACCCGGACTCCTTATTGACTTTCGACTCAGGTCGAAAGCAAAAGGTCCGTATTTCGGACACTCGCCTAAAGGCTTCGTCTCTTACGAGATCGAGAGGCCGTACCTTCTGCCCGGAGAACGTCCCCTTCGGTCTCCTGGCCCGGTTTACTGCGGCCTTGCCGGTGGGTGCGCCCGGCTTGGCTCGCTTTGACTTTTTGGTGACGGTTTGCCAACCGTCACCAGTAGGGTCCTCGACACGCTCGGGTGCCGACTGCACCTTCACGAGTGACGTGTCTCCGACTCGTTCGATTACTTCCACGTTGGGCTCGGTTTTCACCGAGACCGCTCGCGTGGGAGTCACACATCTTTGCAAGATCACACGAGGATTGGCGATATTAATCACCTTCCCGGATCTTGTCTTTCTCACAGACGCGGGGGGACTGACAGCTGCATTTGCAGTTCCCGCGTCTGCGGCGACGGCTTCACTCCGAGTAGGAGCTGGACCCGTCGTCTTTGGACGCTTAGTTTTTTGTTCATTAATTTTATTCAGACCCATAATGTGTCTTGGTCTTTCATCCAGTGCGCTCCCCGGCCACCACCGACCCGCACAATTTGGAACCCGCCAAAGGCTGAGTTAGGGCTACGCACCGAATATAGTCTGCTGGCTGGGTCGGTTTCCTTACCCAGCCCGCGTCCTCGCCCAGCAGAACCCACTTGCCCGAAGCGTGTGGTCGTTCCAAGCCGATTGACTGGACCAGGGCTGCTTTTCTCGTCCAGCCGCCCATCTAGCCGAAGCAGAGGCCAAAGGTACGTGTTGGGGACGTCTCACCCGCAGGAGAGGGCCCCCTCAGATCCCAGGATCCTCTTTTCCGACGACAAGGGTCGCCACGCACGGCAAACACGTGGGAGACAGCAGTCGGAGAGGCTGCCTCTTCCTCTCCACCACACTTCGTTCAGTTCGCTGCGTATTTAAGAACACGAGCTATCCAGCGGTACCTTTTTCGTGGAGGCTCAAGTGTGGCTAGGGCACGTTTGCCCCTTGCGGCCTGGGTTGCCCAGGGGATTGATTGCATCCCATGTATTCCTGAGCCCAGCGGAGTGTTGTCTAGTGGCGTGTTCCGCCCACGAAAAACGGTCTGAAAAACCGTTTAACGTAAACTGGGGAACTGATGCCACGAGTGACAACAGTTCCCCAGTCGGAAGTCATACAGCACATACAGTGCTGTACAAAGAACACGCCACAGCCCGTATGCTAAATCAGGGCCTCGCCATTATGCGAAGTACTACATGTACGACGCACTGACGGTCTCTAATGCCTTCATCGCCGATACACCCATCGACTCGGCCGATCAACCCTCCTACGCGAGGGCTAGTTCGGGGGTTATCTCCCGCCCTGGGTGGCCACAGACCGCCACCGCCAGTAGATAGGGACAGATGGGAATCTCGTTAATCCATTCATGCGCGTCACTAATTAGATGACGAGGCATTTGGCTATTTTTTTTTTTTTTTTTTTTTTTTTTTTTTTTTTTTTTTTTTTTTTTTTTTTTTTTTTTTTTTTTTTCCGGGGATACGAGCCGGTGACTGGTGGCCGCATTGCCCCGTTATTACGCCTATATGGTAGGCGGCACCAATTTATTCCCCCTTTCCGGTCCCTCACCCTATACCCGACCGGTCGAACCGCGTAGATGTTGGGCAGTTCGTCCGCGTCGATGTTCTGCGGTTAAACAATCCCCAGGCTGCCAATCCTCCGACCACGACCCTCGAGGCGATCACCTTGAGGTCCCGCTGGCCCATCAATCCTGCGCTCAGTAGGCCCCTGCTTGACTTCGCGCTCCATAGTCCTCTCAGCGACAAAGTGGCAGAGAATACGCTGACATCCTCCGTGCCGTTGCTAGAAGCAACTGCACGTCGGAAGCTGGCGTTGTCAGCGTAATACTGGACCTTACGCTTATGCGCAAGATCCAGGATTGTCTGTTCGCTAACCACTTGCGCATCGAGGACCATGCAATCGCCGTCCTTGCATGCTACCAAATCTGGCTTTCTCATTCCCTCATCGGTAGGGATCTTCGGCTCGCGCGCTACCTGAAAACCCCTTTGCACTAAACCACGTGCAAGATAGTCGACTACAGCGTCGTGCCTTCTTATCCGCCCATCATGGGTGCGGTGGCACTGCTGTAGGACGTGGTTAAGGGTCTCAGGCACCGCGCAGCCAGCCCTGCAGAGCCTGTCCTGTCTTCGGCCCCTAGATGTTCGGGACCTAGTCGGAAGGGCGTTGATCCGCAACTTGCAGGAGTTGACGAAGTCTCGTCCTGACAAGAAGCGGGTCCCCTCCGCGACCCATCTGTGCTGCCCCGGGACCCTCTTCGACTCTTTCAAAGCGCTGCCATCGACACTCCCGTGAAGAGCATTCGCCCAACGGCGCGCTTCCCTCTCGGGAGTGTCGATGACCTCGCCGTGATCCATCAGGCGTTGCTGCGCCTTCTGGATCTCGAGTCGAAGATAGTCCCCCGGCAGCCCAGACGCGGCCTCAGAAGACAAGGACAGTTCCTTCAGGCGGCTAAGCCGAATCCTGGGCATACTCCACCGAAGCGAAGCAATACCCAGGCCTCCCGAACCGATGGCGGAATGGAAATAGGCCTTGGATGTATCGGCCGGTAAATTGAGCCACTTCCTCACCGCACCACGCACCGCCACGTCACACCGATTGAGTTTCCCTAATCCCACAGACCCCAACGACGCCGCATAAAACAAGCTTGGCAACAGGAATATTCGCAGAGCGAATAGTCGCTGTTGCGGCTTAAGCGGTGCACGGGAGATCTTATCCAAATCAGCGACCAACGAGACTGACGGGTCGGAACGCAGACGACCGTCTGGAGTAAAGGGAATACCCAAATACTGCCAGGCGTCCGTCCGCTTCATCGCCACCAGCTTCTGACCACCGAGGAAGAAGTTGCCTTCATCCACGGTAGTCTTCTTCTGGTGGGGAACCGTTCCGATCGAGATCGTAAAAGACTTACCGACATTAACGGACATGCCGCATGATGCCAGGAAGCCCTCCGTACAGTCAAGCAATCGCTGCAGGCCCGTTGTCGTTGAGGCTGCGAGGATTAGGTCGTCGGCGAAGGCTGCCGACCCGATCCTCACCCCGTCGATATCCGCCCCGATGTCTTGGGGGAGGCTCCTGAGGAGTCTGTCCATCACCATGTTGAATATGCCGGGGGACATCGGGTCTCCTTGCCTCACGCCATGCATCGGATGGATGGCATGGGAGTGCCAACCACCCGACACAATGGTCGTGAGAGCATCAGAGTACACCGACCCGACATACTCAATCATGGGAGCGGGACAGCCCCTCAGCTCGAGCGTCTGTAATATCGCGGGGTGAGAAACGGTGTCGAAAGCCTTCGCGACGTCAACCGACGCAACAAAAAGCGGCTTATGGCGCGCATGGGAGTGGCGTAGCAGCAAGTCCAGCAAAAACACGTTGTCCGCACACCCGTCTGTCCTACGGAACGCTCTCTGCCTCCCATCCAATCTGATCAATCGACCCATCCGCCTAGCCAGGACCTTGTGGAATCCTCGCACAAGGGTCGAGGCGACGGTGATGGGTCGAAAATCAGACGGAGAAGAAGGCAGTCCGGTTTTAGGAATGAGTACGGTCCTGGCGTCCCTTAGGTGAATAGGGAGTCTGCGGCACCACATAATGAGGTTATAGATCCTTTGCAAAACCTCAAGGGGGGTTTTACAAAGGAGTCTCGCAGACAGACCGTCAGGACCAGGTGCTGTCTTCCTACCCGGAAGCGCCCTCCGTAGTTCATCCGGATTAACAGGAGACCACAGAGAGGAGATGGTGTCCTCTCGGTTTTCACACGGAGGACAACTATCGCGCGCACCGGTCATAAGGGCCTCCCAATAGGGAACCATAACATCCTGAGGGATGCCATGGTCACCTACGGGGCCATCCCTTATGACATCCAGACAGCGCCGGGGGTCCTTACGCCATAGCTCTTGAACTATGCCGTAATTCTTCCGGCGCTGTCTGCGTCGCGAGAGCGGTTCCTCCGGTTGCGCTCGACGGCCTCGACGCACGACACTCGCTGCTCGAGGTAGCGGAAAGATATCCGCCAGGTAAGCGGTGAGCCTTTCCAGAATACCCCCGCGGTCCTCTCTTCCGACCAGGGCACAGATTTCATCCAGGGTATTAGCCTGGAATCCATCGCACCCTAGTGGTTCAAGGCCGCGGAAATACTCCAGGAAGACCCGATCGCTATCCTGGACCTCCACCGCGAGATCGGGCGCCTCAGCCACCGGCTGCAGTGACTCCTGTTGAATGCGGCCAACGTGCTCCATCACAAGCGCTCGGTAGTCCTTGTGCTTCCGAGCGCCCTTGATGGCATCTAGCGACCTGCCAGGCAGGAACCCAATGAGCGCTTGATTGATGAAGCGCACACCCTTCATGGACAGTTCTGCCTCGCGCCGCGCCAGCAAAGACACCTCCTCAGCACTCCAACGTGCCCTTGCTGGCGCTGCGCGGTTCACATCATCTGACCAATCAGGGTGAGCGGACCTCATGTGAACGCCCCTACCGATCTTGGTAGCGAAGGATCTATCGCAGCCTGGGAATTGGCATGGGAAATCGACCGGCCGGGGAGGGGGATCCCCTGAGCTCGGTCCCGGAAGGGGGGAAATTGTTGGCCTAGGGGCGGCAGAGGCCGCCCCTCTACGTTTAACCATCCGAGGCTGTGTGTCTTTAGGAGGGCCAACAAAATTTTGGGCGCGAGAGGGCTGGCAACCCCCAAGCGCCAAGTACGCCTGAACCCCGTTAGCGTTACCCGGCGAGAACCTATGGGAGGTGGGGAAGACTTGGACGGGAGAGGCTAATGGACCTAACGAGAGGTCTATA
>NW_027476205.1:357500-395000 GCF_051020955.1 Megalopta genalis | reverse complement strand
ATATGTCAGGTCGACACACCACTTTTCTCTTTCAAATATGTACAAGTTTTGCCACATTCCGCGCTTGTAACATATCTTCTTTAACGCTCAATTTCTTTCATTTTTCTACCATACAGATATTTTACCGTACGCCCAAAAACGTACGTATTATATTTTTGTTCTATCATAAAATCACATTTTTCTACGTACGCCAGCTTCGTACGTTTCTATCTTTGCCTTCATAAAATCACAAGATAATTTTATCTTCAAGAGTCTCGCTATTAACATCTTGTAAGATAAATGTACGTCCCAGCTAAAACGTACAAATACTTCAAGTTAAGTAATAATATATCATCGCTATTGACAAATTTTTAAGATCCAAGACACAGTTCTCTCTATATGTTTTAATATTTTTTATGTACTCAAATATATTCAAAGGAAAAAGTACATGGGTGATGCCATAGTCGTGGAAGCGCGTACGCTCACGCTGATCTTCTGACCGCCGGAAGCACGAAACCTCTGATCTGGGCAAAATCGGCAAGCCGAGGAAGAACGGACAGGACACATGCTGGACTGGCGAGAAAGCGTGTTCTTCCGCTCGCGCTAGGCATTTCGATTTCTGACACCTCTTGATTTAAAAAATCAGTTTTTTGATAGTTTTCTCTCTCCACTGGGCTATTCATTTTAGCCACAGTTTTCAATTGGTACGATTTGCTTCCAAATCTTACAGATGCATTTTAAAAAATTTTTCCATCGCTCGGACAGAAGAGTCGATTGCTCAGTGAGTACGAGTATACATACAAAGTGCATACGGGTAACCAACCCCGTAGGGCTTGCCACATATGGGCCATTCGGTCAAAGACACCGACCCGTGGCCACGCTGTGTGGAGAAAAGTCCGTAACGTAAACGGCACGAAACAGTCAGGACCGAAGCCCCGAAGGAGCTCTGAGACAGCTTCTCGACCGAGATCGTAGAATTGGCCCAAAACCCGCTCTGCTCCGTCCGCCTCGCACGGACCGTGTATCTCTTATAGATACCGAACGGCCGGCAAGGACGCCGGCGCCGCCGGCCGAATAGCACGCGCGCTTATGAGTGTAAACCGCCGCGGCAACAGACCGCCCGGCCGTGCTGTTGTAACATAGCGCGTGAACGAACGAAAAAAAAATTTATAGTAAACATTAAAATAAATTACATTACCGTAAACTAGACAAAAAATTACACATTTTTTCCCAATATGAAAATTTTCACAAACTTTTCAAAGTCCCATCGCATCGAGTAAACTTTTTTAATAACGCTTCCGCACGATTCTAAATGCTTAATCCATATGTGAAATCGTTCACTGATCACGAATATCGTATTTAAAAAAATTACAAAAATTTATTTTTCAAAATAATCAAAAAAAACCGAAAAATCACAAGAGTAAAGTACCATTATTTTAAACAATATGTCGTTCTAAATGCTTAATCCCTATGTAAAAAAGTTATCTAAGCAAGAATATGTAATTGAAAAAAATTAGAAAAATTTATTTTAGCCGTAAATCGAAAATAATGGGGACACCGGAGCTGTTCGAAGCGCCGAGACGCGCCGCGTACGCCCGAATATTTTCAAAGTCCCAACGTACCGATCAAGAGTAAAGTACCATTTTCCTACATTAGATTTCGTTCTAAATGCTTAATCCCTATGTAAAAACGTTAGTTAAGCAAGAATATCGTATTTTTAAAAAAATCTAATGATAGGATTTTCCAGAAAATTGAAAAAACCGAAAAATGTCAAGAGTAAAGTGCCATTTTCTGACATTAGATTTCGTTCTAAATGCTTAATCCCTATGTAGAAACGTTAGTTAAGCAAGAATATCGTATTTTTAAAAAAATCTAATGATAGGATTCTTCAGAAAATTGAAAAAACCGTAAAATGTCAAGAGTAAAGTGCCCTTACTTTAAACAATGTATCGTTCTAAATGCTTAATCCCTATGTAAAAAAGTTATTTAAGCAGGAATATGTTATTGAAAAAAATTAGAAAAATTTATTTTAGCCGTAAATCGAAAATAATGGATCGAGCGAATCGGTCGATTGCGCCGAGACGCGCTATGATGCAACAGACGAGCGATTGGAACGCCCGAATATTTTCAAAGTCCCAACGTACCGATCAAGAGTAAAGTACCATTTTCCTACATTAGATTTCGTTCTAAATGCTTAATCCCTATGTAAAAACGTTAGTTAAGCAAGAATATCGTATTTTTAAAAAAATCTAATGATAGGATTTTCCAGAAAAATGAAAAAACCGAAAAATGTCAAGAGTAAAGTGCCATTTTCTGACATTAGATTTCGTTCTAAATGCTTAATCCCTATGTAGAAACGTTAGTTAAGCAAGAATATCGTATTTTTAAAAAAATCTAATGATAGGATTTTTCAGAAAATTGAAAAAACCGTAAAATGTCAAGAGTAAAGTGCCCTTACTTTAAACAATGTATCGTTCTAAATGCTTAATCCCTATGTAAAAAAGTTATTTAAGCAGGAATATGTTATTGAAAAAAATTAGAAAAATTTATTTTAGCCGTAAATCGAAAATAATGGATCGAGCGAATCGCTCGATTGCGCCGAGACGCGCGATGATGCAACAGACGAGCGATTGGAACGCCCGAATATTTTCAAAGTCCCAACGTACCGATCAAGAGTAAAGTACCATTTTCCTACATTAGATTTCGTTCTAAATGCTTAATCCCTATGTAGAAACGTTAGTTAAGCAAGAATATCGTATTTTTAAAAAAATCTAATGATAGGATTTTCCAGAAAATTGAAAAAACCGAAAAATGTCAAGAGTAAAGTGCCATTTTCTGACATTAGATTTCGTTCTAAATGCTTAATCCCTATGTAGAAACGTTAGATAAGCAAGAATATCGTATTTTTAAAAAAATCTAATGATAGGATTTTTCAGAAAATTGAAAAAACCGTAAAATGTCAAGAGTAAAGTGCCCTTATTTTAAACAATCTATCGTTCTAAATGCTTAATCCCTATGTAAAAAAGTTATCTAAGCAAGAATATGTTATTGAATAAAATGAGAAAAATTTATTTTAGCCGTAAATCGAAAATAATGGGTCGAGCGAATCGCTCGATTGCGCCGAGACGCGCTATGATGCAACAGACGAGCGATTGGAACGCCCGAATATTTTCAAAGTCCCAACGTACCGATCAAGAGTAAAGTACCATTTTCCTACATTAGATTTCGTTCTAAATGCTTAATCCCTATGTAGAAACGTTAGTTAAGCAAGAATATCGTATTTTTAAAAAAATCTAATGATAGGATTTTCCAGAAAAATGAAAAAACCGAAAAATGTCAAGAGTAAAGTGCCATTTTCTGACATTAGATTTCGTTCTAAATGCTTAATCCCTATGTAGAAACGTTAGTTAAGCAAGAATATCGTATTTTTAAAAAAATCTAATGATAGGATTTTTCAGAAAATTGAAAAAACCGTAAAATGTCAAGAGTAAAGTGCCCTTACTTTAAACAATATATCGTTCTAAATGCTTAATCCCTATGTAAAAAAGTTATTTAAGCAGGAATATGTTATTGAAAAAAATTAGAAAAATTTATTTTAGCCGTAAATCGAAAATAATGGATCGAGCGAATCGGTCGATTGCGCCGAGACGCGCTATGATGCAACAGACGAGCGATTGGAACGCCCGAATATTTTCAAAGTCCCAACGTACCGATCAAGAGTAAAGTACCATTTTCCTACATTAGATTTCGTTCTAAATGCTTAATCCCTATGTAAAAACGTTAGTTAAGCAAGAATATCGTATTTTTAAAAAAATCTAATGATAGGATTTTCCAGAAAATTGAAAAAACCGAAAAATGTCAAGAGTAAAGTGCCATTTTCTGACATTAGATTTCGTTCTAAATGCTTAATCCCTATGTAGAAACGTTAGTTAAGCAAGAATATCGTATTTTTAAAAAAATCTAATGATAGGATTCTTCAGAAAATTGAAAAAACCGTAAAATGTCAAGAGTAAAGTGCCCTTACTTTAAACAATGTATCGTTCTAAATGCTTAATCCCTATGTAAAAAAGTTATTTAAGCAGGAATATGTTATTGAAAAAAATTAGAAAAATTTATTTTAGCCGTAAATCGAAAATAATGGGGACACCGGAGCTGTTCGAAGCGCCGAGCGCGTCGCGTACGCCCGAATATTTTCAAAGTCCCAACGTACCGATCAAGAGTAAAGTACCATTTTCCTACATTAGATTTCGTTCTAAATGCTTAATCCCTATGTAAAAACGTTAGTTAAGCAAGAATATCGTATTTTTAAAAAAATCTAATGATAGGATTTTCCAGAAAATTGAAAAAACCGAAAAATGTCAAGAGTAAAGTGCCATTTTCTGACATTAGATTTCGTTCTAAATGCTTAATCCCTATGTAGAAACGTTAGTTAAGCAAGAATATCGTATTTTTAAAAAAATCTAATGATAGGATTCTTCAGAAAATTGAAAAAACCGTAAAATGTCAAGAGTAAAGTGCCCTTACTTTAAACAATGTATCGTTCTAAATGCTTAATCCCTATGTAAAAAAGTTATTTAAGCAGGAATATGTTATTGAAAAAAATTAGAAAAATTTATTTTAGCCGTAAATCGAAAATAATGGATCGAGCGAATCGGTCGATTGCGCCGAGACGCGCTATGATGCAACAGACGAGCGATTGGAACGCCCGAATATTTTCAAAGTCCCAACGTACCGATCAAGAGTAAAGTACCATTTTCCTACATTAGATTTCGTTCTAAATGCTTAATCCCTATGTAAAAACGTTAGTTAAGCAAGAATATCGTATTTTTAAAAAAATCTAATGATAGGATTTTCCAGAAAATTGAAAAAACCGAAAAATGTCAAGAGTAAAGTGCCATTTTCTGACATTAGATTTCGTTCTAAATGCTTAATCCCTATGTAGAAACGTTAGTTAAGCAAGAATATCGTATTTTTAAAAAAATCTAATGATAGGATTCTTCAGAAAATTGAAAAAACCGTAAAATGTCAAGAGTAAAGTGCCCTTACTTTAAACAATGTATCGTTCTAAATGCTTAATCCCTATGTAAAAAAGTTATTTAAGCAGGAATATGTTATTGAAAAAAATTAGAAAAATTTATTTTAGCCGTAAATCGAAAATAATGGGGACACCGGAGCTGTTCGAAGCGCCGAGCGCGTCGCGTACGCCCGAATATTTTCAAAGTCCCAACGTACCGATCAAGAGTAAAGTACCATTTTCCTACATTAGATTTCGTTCTAAATGCTTAATCCCTATGTAAAAACGTTAGTTAAGCAAGAATATCGTATTTTTAAAAAAATCTAATGATAGGATTTTCCAGAAAATTGAAAAAACCGAAAAATGTCAAGAGTAAAGTGCCATTTTCTGACATTAGATTTCGTTCTAAATGCTTAATCCCTATGTAGAAACGTTAGTTAAGCAAGAATATCGTATTTTTAAAAAAATCTAATGATAGGATTCTTCAGAAAATTGAAAAAACCGTAAAATGTCAAGAGTAAAGTGCCCTTACTTTAAACAATGTATCGTTCTAAATGCTTAATCCCTATGTAAAAAAGTTATTTAAGCAGGAATATGTTATTGAAAAAAATTAGAAAAATTTATTTTAGCCGTAAATCGAAAATAATGGATCGAGCGAATCGGTCGATTGCGCCGAGACGCGCTATGATGCAACAGACGAGCGATTGGAACGCCCGAATATTTTCAAAGTCCCAACGTACCGATCAAGAGTAAAGTACCATTTTCCTACATTAGATTTCGTTCTAAATGCTTAATCCCTATGTAAAAACGTTAGTTAAGCAAGAATATCGTATTTTTAAAAAAATCTAATGATAGGATTTTCCAGAAAATTGAAAAAACCGAAAAATGTCAAGAGTAAAGTGCCATTTTCTGACATTAGATTTCGTTCTAAATGCTTAATCCCTATGTAGAAACGTTAGTTAAGCAAGAATATCGTATTTTTAAAAAAATCTAATGATAGGATTTTTCAGAAAATTGAAAAAACCGTAAAATGTCAAGAGTAAAGTGCCCTTACTTTAAACAATGTATCGTTCTAAATGCTTAATCCCTATGTAAAAAAGTTATTTAAGCAGGAATATGTTATTGAAAAAAATTAGAAAAATTTATTTTAGCCGTAAATCGAAAATAATGGATCGAGCGAATCGGTCGATTGCGCCGAGACGCGCTATGATGCAACAGACGAGCGATTGGAACGCCCGAATATTTTCAAAGTCCCAACGTACCGATCAAGAGTAAAGTACCATTTTCCTACATTAGATTTCGTTCTAAATGCTTAATCCCTATGTAAAAACGTTAGTTAAGCAAGAATATCGTATTTTTAAAAAAATCTAATGATAGGATTTTCCAGAAAATTGAAAAAACCGAAAAATGTCAAGAGTAAAGTGCCATTTTCTGACATTAGATTTCGTTCTAAATGCTTAATCCCTATGTAGAAACGTTAGTTAAGCAAGAATATCGTATTTTTAAAAAAATCTAATGATAGGATTTTTCAGAAAATTGAAAAAACCGTAAAATGTCAAGAGTAAAGTGCCCTTACTTTAAACAATGTATCGTTCTAAATGCTTAATCCCTATGTAAAAAAGTTATTTAAGCAGGAATATGTTATTGAAAAAAATTAGAAAAATTTATTTTAGCCGTAAATCGAAAATAATGGATCGAGCGAATCGGTCGATTGCGCCGAGACGCGCTATGATGCAACAGACGAGCGATTGGAACGCCCGAATATTTTCAAAGTCCCAACGTACCGATCAAGAGTAAAGTACCATTTTCCTACATTAGATTTCGTTCTAAATGCTTAATCCCTATGTAAAAACGTTAGTTAAGCAAGAATATCGTATTTTTAAAAAAATCTAATGATAGGATTTTCCAGAAAATTGAAAAAACCGAAAAATGTCAAGAGTAAAGTGCCATTTTCTGACATTAGATTTCGTTCCAAATGCTTAATCCCTATGTAGAAACGTTAGTTAAGCAAGAATATCGTATTTTTAAAAAAATCTAATGATAGGATTTTTCAGAAAATTGAAAAAACCGTAAAATGTCAAGAGTAAAGTGCCCTTACTTTAAACAATGTATCGTTCTAAATGCTTAATCCCTATGTAAAAAAGTTATTTAAGCAGGAATATGTTATTGAAAAAAATTAGAAAAATTTATTTTAGCCGTAAATCGAAAATAATGGATCGAGCGAATCGCTCGATTGCGCCGAGACGCGCTATGATGCAACAGACGAGCGATTGGAACGCCCGAATATTTTCAAAGTCCCAACGTACCGATCAAGAGTAAAGTACCATTTTCCTACATTAGATTTCGTTCTAAATGCTTAATCCCTATGTAGAAACGTTAGTTAAGCAAGAATATCGTATTTTTAAAAAAATCTAATGATAGGATTTTCCAGAAAATTGAAAAAACCGAAAAATGTCAAGAGTAAAGTGCCATTTTCTGACATTAGATTTCGTTCTAAATGCTTAATCCCTATGTAGAAACGTTAGTTAAGCAAGAATATCGTATTTTTAAAAAAATCTAATGATAGGATTCTTCAGAAAATTGAAAAAACCGTAAAATGTCAAGAGTAAAGTGCCCTTACTTTAAACAATGTATCGTTCTAAATGCTTAATCCCTATGTAAAAAAGTTATTTAAGCAGGAATATGTTATTGAAAAAAATTAGAAAAATTTATTTTAGCCGTAAATCGAAAATAATGGGGACACCGGAGCTGTTCGAAGCGCCGAGCGCGTCGCGTACGCCCGAATATTTTCAAAGTCCCAACGTACCGATCAAGAGTAAAGTACCATTTTCCTACATTAGATTTCGTTCTAAATGCTTAATCCCTATGTAAAAACGTTAGTTAAGCAAGAATATCGTATTTTTAAAAAAATCTAATGATAGGATTTTCCAGAAAATTGAAAAAACCGAAAAATGTCAAGAGTAAAGTGCCATTTTCTGACATTAGATTTCGTTCTAAATGCTTAATCCCTATGTAGAAACGTTAGTTAAGCAAGAATATCGTATTTTTAAAAAAATCTAATGATAGGATTCTTCAGAAAATTGAAAAAACCGTAAAATGTCAAGAGTAAAGTGCCCTTACTTTAAACAATGTATCGTTCTAAATGCTTAATCCCTATGTAAAAAAGTTATTTAAGCAGGAATATGTTATTGAAAAAAATTAGAAAAATTTATTTTAGCCGTAAATCGAAAATAATGGATCGAGCGAATCGGTCGATTGCGCCGAGACGCGCTATGATGCAACAGACGAGCGATTGGAACGCCCGAATATTTTCAAAGTCCCAACGTACCGATCAAGAGTAAAGTACCATTTTCCTACATTAGATTTCGTTCTAAATGCTTAATCCCTATGTAAAAACGTTAGTTAAGCAAGAATATCGTATTTTTAAAAAAATCTAATGATAGGATTTTCCAGAAAATTGAAAAAACCGAAAAATGTCAAGAGTAAAGTGCCATTTTCTGACATTAGATTTCGTTCTAAATGCTTAATCCCTATGTAGAAACGTTAGTTAAGCAAGAATATCGTATTTTTAAAAAAATCTAATGATAGGATTCTTCAGAAAATTGAAAAAACCGTAAAATGTCAAGAGTAAAGTGCCCTTACTTTAAACAATGTATCGTTCTAAATGCTTAATCCCTATGTAAAAAAGTTATTTAAGCAGGAATATGTTATTGAAAAAAATTAGAAAAATTTATTTTAGCCGTAAATCGAAAATAATGGGGACACCGGAGCTGTTCGAAGCGCCGAGCGCGTCGCGTACGCCCGAATATTTTCAAAGTCCCAACGTACCGATCAAGAGTAAAGTACCATTTTCCTACATTAGATTTCGTTCTAAATGCTTAATCCCTATGTAAAAACGTTAGTTAAGCAAGAATATCGTATTTTTAAAAAAATCTAATGATAGGATTTTTCAGAAAATTGAAAAAACCGTAAAATGTCAAGAGTAAAGTGCCCTTACTTTAAACAATGTATCGTTCTAAATGCTTAATCCCTATGTAAAAAAGTTATTTAAGCAGGAATATGTTATTGAAAAAAATTAGAAAAATTTATTTTAGCCGTAAATCGAAAATAATGGATCGAGCGAATCGGTCGATTGCGCCGAGACGCGCTATGATGCAACAGACGAGCGATTGGAACGCCCGAATATTTTCAAAGTCCCAACGTACCGATCAAGAGTAAAGTACCATTTTCCTACATTAGATTTCGTTCTAAATGCTTAATCCCTATGTAAAAACGTTAGTTAAGCAAGAATATCGTATTTTTAAAAAAATCTAATGATAGGATTTTCCAGAAAATTGAAAAAACCGAAAAATGTCAAGAGTAAAGTGCCATTTTCTGACATTAGATTTCGTTCTAAATGCTTAATCCCTATGTAGAAACGTTAGTTAAGCAAGAATATCGTATTTTTAAAAAAATCTAATGATAGGATTTTTCAGAAAATTGAAAAAACCGTAAAATGTCAAGAGTAAAGTGCCCTTACTTTAAACAATGTATCGTTCTAAATGCTTAATCCCTATGTAAAAAAGTTATTTAAGCAGGAATATGTTATTGAAAAAAATTAGAAAAATTTATTTTAGCCGTAAATCGAAAATAATGGATCGAGCGAATCGGTCGATTGCGCCGAGACGCGCTATGATGCAACAGACGAGCGATTGGAACGCCCGAATATTTTCAAAGTCCCAACGTACCGATCAAGAGTAAAGTACCATTTTCCTACATTAGATTTCGTTCTAAATGCTTAATCCCTATGTAAAAACGTTAGTTAAGCAAGAATATCGTATTTTTAAAAAAATCTAATGATAGGATTTTCCAGAAAATTGAAAAAACCGAAAAATGTCAAGAGTAAAGTGCCATTTTCTGACATTAGATTTCGTTCCAAATGCTTAATCCCTATGTAGAAACGTTAGTTAAGCAAGAATATCGTATTTTTAAAAAAATCTAATGATAGGATTTTTCAGAAAATTGAAAAAACCGTAAAATGTCAAGAGTAAAGTGCCCTTACTTTAAACAATGTATCGTTCTAAATGCTTAATCCCTATGTAAAAAAGTTATTTAAGCAGGAATATGTTATTGAAAAAAATTAGAAAAATTTATTTTAGCCGTAAATCGAAAATAATGGATCGAGCGAATCGCTCGATTGCGCCGAGACGCGCTATGATGCAACAGACGAGCGATTGGAACGCCCGAATATTTTCAAAGTCCCAACGTACCGATCAAGAGTAAAGTACCATTTTCCTACATTAGATTTCGTTCTAAATGCTTAATCCCTATGTAGAAACGTTAGTTAAGCAAGAATATCGTATTTTTAAAAAAATCTAATGATAGGATTTTCCAGAAAATTGAAAAAACCGAAAAATGTCAAGAGTAAAGTGCCATTTTCTGACATTAGATTTCGTTCTAAATGCTTAATCCCTATGTAGAAACGTTAGTTAAGCAAGAATATCGTATTTTTAAAAAAATCTAATGATAGGATTCTTCAGAAAATTGAAAAAACCGTAAAATGTCAAGAGTAAAGTGCCCTTACTTTAAACAATGTATCGTTCTAAATGCTTAATCCCTATGTAAAAAAGTTATTTAAGCAGGAATATGTTATTGAAAAAAATTAGAAAAATTTATTTTAGCCGTAAATCGAAAATAATGGATCGAGCGAATCGGTCGATTGCGCCGAGACGCGCTATGATGCAACAGACGAGCGATTGGAACGCCCGAATATTTTCAAAGTCCCAACGTACCGATCAAGAGTAAAGTACCATTTTCCTACATTAGATTTCGTTCTAAATGCTTAATCCCTATGTAAAAACGTTAGTTAAGCAAGAATATCGTATTTTTAAAAAAATCTAATGATAGGATTTTCCAGAAAATTGAAAAAACCGAAAAATGTCAAGAGTAAAGTGCCATTTTCTGACATTAGATTTCGTTCTAAATGCTTAATCCCTATGTAGAAACGTTAGTTAAGCAAGAATATCGTATTTTTAAAAAAATCTAATGATAGGATTCTTCAGAAAATTGAAAAAACCGTAAAATGTCAAGAGTAAAGTGCCCTTACTTTAAACAATGTATCGTTCTAAATGCTTAATCCCTATGTAAAAAAGTTATTTAAGCAGGAATATGTTATTGAAAAAAATTAGAAAAATTTATTTTAGCCGTAAATCGAAAATAATGGATCGAGCGAATCGGTCGATTGCGCCGAGACGCGCTATGATGCAACAGACGAGCGATTGGAACGCCCGAATATTTTCAAAGTCCCAACGTACCGATCAAGAGTAAAGTACCATTTTCCTACATTAGATTTCGTTCTAAATGCTTAATCCCTATGTAAAAACGTTAGTTAAGCAAGAATATCGTATTTTTAAAAAAATCTAATGATAGGATTTTCCAGAAAATTGAAAAAACCGAAAAATGTCAAGAGTAAAGTGCCATTTTCTGACATTAGATTTCGTTCTAAATGCTTAATCCCTATGTAGAAACGTTAGTTAAGCAAGAATATCGTATTTTTAAAAAAATCTAATGATAGGATTCTTCAGAAAATTGAAAAAACCGTAAAATGTCAAGAGTAAAGTGCCCTTACTTTAAACAATGTATCGTTCTAAATGCTTAATCCCTATGTAAAAAAGTTATTTAAGCAGGAATATGTTATTGAAAAAAATTAGAAAAATTTATTTTAGCCGTAAATCGAAAATAATGGATCGAGCGAATCGGTCGATTGCGCCGAGACGCGCTATGATGCAACAGACGAGCGATTGGAACGCCCGAATATTTTCAAAGTCCCAACGTACCGATCAAGAGTAAAGTACCATTTTCCTACATTAGATTTCGTTCTAAATGCTTAATCCCTATGTAAAAACGTTAGTTAAGCAAGAATATCGTATTTTTAAAAAAATCTAATGATAGGATTTTCCAGAAAAATGAAAAAACCGAAAAATGTCAAGAGTAAAGTGCCATTTTCTGACATTAGATTTCGTTCTAAATGCTTAATCCCTATGTAGAAACGTTAGTTAAGCAAGAATATCGTATTTTTAAAAAAATCTAATGATAGGATTTTTCAGAAAATTGAAAAAACCGTAAAATGTCAAGAGTAAAGTGCCCTTACTTTAAACAATGTATCGTTCTAAATGCTTAATCCCTATGTAAAAAAGTTATTTAAGCAGGAATATGTTATTGAAAAAAATTAGAAAAATTTATTTTAGCCGTAAATCGAAAATAATGGATCGAGCGAATCGCTCGATTGCGCCGAGACGCGCGATGATGCAACAGACGAGCGATTGGAACGCCCGAATATTTTCAAAGTCCCAACGTACCGATCAAGAGTAAAGTACCATTTTCCTACATTAGATTTCGTTCTAAATGCTTAATCCCTATGTAGAAACGTTAGTTAAGCAAGAATATCGTATTTTTAAAAAAATCTAATGATAGGATTTTCCAGAAAATTGAAAAAACCGAAAAATGTCAAGAGTAAAGTGCCATTTTCTGACATTAGATTTCGTTCTAAATGCTTAATCCCTATGTAGAAACGTTAGATAAGCAAGAATATCGTATTTTTAAAAAAATCTAATGATAGGATTTTTCAGAAAATTGAAAAAACCGTAAAATGTCAAGAGTAAAGTGCCCTTATTTTAAACAATCTATCGTTCTAAATGCTTAATCCCTATGTAAAAAAGTTATCTAAGCAAGAATATGTTATTGAATAAAATGAGAAAAATTTATTTTAGCCGTAAATCGAAAATAATGGGTCGAGCGAATCGCTCGATTGCGCCGAGACGCGCTATGATGCAACAGACGAGCGATTGGAACGCCCGAATATTTTCAAAGTCCCAACGTACCGATCAAGAGTAAAGTACCATTTTCCTACATTAGATTTCGTTCTAAATGCTTAATCCCTATGTAGAAACGTTAGTTAAGCAAGAATATCGTATTTTTAAAAAAATCTAATGATAGGATTTTCCAGAAAATTGAAAAAACCGAAAAATGTCAAGAGTAAAGTGCCATTTTCTGACATTAGATTTCGTTCTAAATGCTTAATCCCTATGTAGAAACGTTAGTTAAGCAAGAATATCGTATTTTTAAAAAAATCTAATGATAGGATTCTTCAGAAAATTGAAAAAACCGTAAAATGTCAAGAGTAAAGTGCCCTTACTTTAAACAATGTATCGTTCTAAATGCTTAATCCCTATGTAAAAAAGTTATTTAAGCAGGAATATGTTATTGAAAAAAATTAGAAAAATTTATTTTAGCCGTAAATCGAAAATAATGGATCGAGCGAATCGGTCGATTGCGCCGAGACGCGCTATGATGCAACAGACGAGCGATTGGAACGCCCGAATATTTTCAAAGTCCCAACGTACCGATCAAGAGTAAAGTACCATTTTCCTACATTAGATTTCGTTCTAAATGCTTAATCCCTATGTAAAAACGTTAGTTAAGCAAGAATATCGTATTTTTAAAAAAATCTAATGATAGGATTTTCCAGAAAATTGAAAAAACCGAAAAATGTCAAGAGTAAAGTGCCATTTTCTGACATTAGATTTCGTTCTAAATGCTTAATCCCTATGTAGAAACGTTAGTTAAGCAAGAATATCGTATTTTTAAAAAAATCTAATGATAGGATTCTTCAGAAAATTGAAAAAACCGTAAAATGTCAAGAGTAAAGTGCCCTTACTTTAAACAATGTATCGTTCTAAATGCTTAATCCCTATGTAAAAAAGTTATTTAAGCAGGAATATGTTATTGAAAAAAATTAGAAAAATTTATTTTAGCCGTAAATCGAAAATAATGGGGACACCGGAGCTGTTCGAAGCGCCGAGCGCGTCGCGTACGCCCGAATATTTTCAAAGTCCCAACGTACCGATCAAGAGTAAAGTACCATTTTCCTACATTAGATTTCGTTCTAAATGCTTAATCCCTATGTAAAAACGTTAGTTAAGCAAGAATATCGTATTTTTAAAAAAATCTAATGATAGGATTTTTCAGAAAATTGAAAAAACCGTAAAATGTCAAGAGTAAAGTGCCCTTACTTTAAACAATGTATCGTTCTAAATGCTTAATCCCTATGTAAAAAAGTTATTTAAGCAGGAATATGTTATTGAAAAAAATTAGAAAAATTTATTTTAGCCGTAAATCGAAAATAATGGATCGAGCGAATCGGTCGATTGCGCCGAGACGCGCTATGATGCAACAGACGAGCGATTGGAACGCCCGAATATTTTCAAAGTCCCAACGTACCGATCAAGAGTAAAGTACCATTTTCCTACATTAGATTTCGTTCTAAATGCTTAATCCCTATGTAAAAACGTTAGTTAAGCAAGAATATCGTATTTTTAAAAAAATCTAATGATAGGATTTTCCAGAAAATTGAAAAAACCGAAAAATGTCAAGAGTAAAGTGCCATTTTCTGACATTAGATTTCGTTCTAAATGCTTAATCCCTATGTAGAAACGTTAGTTAAGCAAGAATATCGTATTTTTAAAAAAATCTAATGATAGGATTTTTCAGAAAATTGAAAAAACCGTAAAATGTCAAGAGTAAAGTGCCCTTACTTTAAACAATGTATCGTTCTAAATGCTTAATCCCTATGTAAAAAAGTTATTTAAGCAGGAATATGTTATTGAAAAAAATTAGAAAAATTTATTTTAGCCGTAAATCGAAAATAATGGATCGAGCGAATCGGTCGATTGCGCCGAGACGCGCTATGATGCAACAGACGAGCGATTGGAACGCCCGAATATTTTCAAAGTCCCAACGTACCGATCAAGAGTAAAGTACCATTTTCCTACATTAGATTTCGTTCTAAATGCTTAATCCCTATGTAAAAACGTTAGTTAAGCAAGAATATCGTATTTTTAAAAAAATCTAATGATAGGATTTTCCAGAAAATTGAAAAAACCGAAAAATGTCAAGAGTAAAGTGCCATTTTCTGACATTAGATTTCGTTCCAAATGCTTAATCCCTATGTAGAAACGTTAGTTAAGCAAGAATATCGTATTTTTAAAAAAATCTAATGATAGGATTTTTCAGAAAATTGAAAAAACCGTAAAATGTCAAGAGTAAAGTGCCCTTACTTTAAACAATGTATCGTTCTAAATGCTTAATCCCTATGTAAAAAAGTTATTTAAGCAGGAATATGTTATTGAAAAAAATTAGAAAAATTTATTTTAGCCGTAAATCGAAAATAATGGATCGAGCGAATCGCTCGATTGCGCCGAGACGCGCTATGATGCAACAGACGAGCGATTGGAACGCCCGAATATTTTCAAAGTCCCAACGTACCGATCAAGAGTAAAGTACCATTTTCCTACATTAGATTTCGTTCTAAATGCTTAATCCCTATGTAGAAACGTTAGTTAAGCAAGAATATCGTATTTTTAAAAAAATCTAATGATAGGATTTTCCAGAAAATTGAAAAAACCGAAAAATGTCAAGAGTAAAGTGCCATTTTCTGACATTAGATTTCGTTCTAAATGCTTAATCCCTATGTAGAAACGTTAGTTAAGCAAGAATATCGTATTTTTAAAAAAATCTAATGATAGGATTCTTCAGAAAATTGAAAAAACCGTAAAATGTCAAGAGTAAAGTGCCCTTACTTTAAACAATGTATCGTTCTAAATGCTTAATCCCTATGTAAAAAAGTTATTTAAGCAGGAATATGTTATTGAAAAAAATTAGAAAAATTTATTTTAGCCGTAAATCGAAAATAATGGATCGAGCGAATCGGTCGATTGCGCCGAGACGCGCTATGATGCAACAGACGAGCGATTGGAACGCCCGAATATTTTCAAAGTCCCAACGTACCGATCAAGAGTAAAGTACCATTTTCCTACATTAGATTTCGTTCTAAATGCTTAATCCCTATGTAAAAACGTTAGTTAAGCAAGAATATCGTATTTTTAAAAAAATCTAATGATAGGATTTTCCAGAAAATTGAAAAAACCGAAAAATGTCAAGAGTAAAGTGCCATTTTCTGACATTAGATTTCGTTCTAAATGCTTAATCCCTATGTAGAAACGTTAGTTAAGCAAGAATATCGTATTTTTAAAAAAATCTAATGATAGGATTCTTCAGAAAATTGAAAAAACCGTAAAATGTCAAGAGTAAAGTGCCCTTACTTTAAACAATGTATCGTTCTAAATGCTTAATCCCTATGTAAAAAAGTTATTTAAGCAGGAATATGTTATTGAAAAAAATTAGAAAAATTTATTTTAGCCGTAAATCGAAAATAATGGATCGAGCGAATCGGTCGATTGCGCCGAGACGCGCTATGATGCAACAGACGAGCGATTGGAACGCCCGAATATTTTCAAAGTCCCAACGTACCGATCAAGAGTAAAGTACCATTTTCCTACATTAGATTTCGTTCTAAATGCTTAATCCCTATGTAAAAACGTTAGTTAAGCAAGAATATCGTATTTTTAAAAAAATCTAATGATAGGATTTTCCAGAAAATTGAAAAAACCGAAAAATGTCAAGAGTAAAGTGCCATTTTCTGACATTAGATTTCGTTCTAAATGCTTAATCCCTATGTAGAAACGTTAGTTAAGCAAGAATATCGTATTTTTAAAAAAATCTAATGATAGGATTCTTCAGAAAATTGAAAAAACCGTAAAATGTCAAGAGTAAAGTGCCCTTACTTTAAACAATGTATCGTTCTAAATGCTTAATCCCTATGTAAAAAAGTTATTTAAGCAGGAATATGTTATTGAAAAAAATTAGAAAAATTTATTTTAGCCGTAAATCGAAAATAATGGATCGAGCGAATCGGTCGATTGCGCCGAGACGCGCTATGATGCAACAGACGAGCGATTGGAACGCCCGAATATTTTCAAAGTCCCAACGTACCGATCAAGAGTAAAGTACCATTTTCCTACATTAGATTTCGTTCTAAATGCTTAATCCCTATGTAAAAACGTTAGTTAAGCAAGAATATCGTATTTTTAAAAAAATCTAATGATAGGATTTTCCAGAAAAATGAAAAAACCGAAAAATGTCAAGAGTAAAGTGCCATTTTCTGACATTAGATTTCGTTCTAAATGCTTAATCCCTATGTAGAAACGTTAGTTAAGCAAGAATATCGTATTTTTAAAAAAATCTAATGATAGGATTTTTCAGAAAATTGAAAAAACCGTAAAATGTCAAGAGTAAAGTGCCCTTACTTTAAACAATGTATCGTTCTAAATGCTTAATCCCTATGTAAAAAAGTTATTTAAGCAGGAATATGTTATTGAAAAAAATTAGAAAAATTTATTTTAGCCGTAAATCGAAAATAATGGATCGAGCGAATCGCTCGATTGCGCCGAGACGCGCGATGATGCAACAGACGAGCGATTGGAACGCCCGAATATTTTCAAAGTCCCAACGTACCGATCAAGAGTAAAGTACCATTTTCCTACATTAGATTTCGTTCTAAATGCTTAATCCCTATGTAGAAACGTTAGTTAAGCAAGAATATCGTATTTTTAAAAAAATCTAATGATAGGATTTTCCAGAAAATTGAAAAAACCGAAAAATGTCAAGAGTAAAGTGCCATTTTCTGACATTAGATTTCGTTCTAAATGCTTAATCCCTATGTAGAAACGTTAGATAAGCAAGAATATCGTATTTTTAAAAAAATCTAATGATAGGATTTTTCAGAAAATTGAAAAAACCGTAAAATGTCAAGAGTAAAGTGCCCTTATTTTAAACAATCTATCGTTCTAAATGCTTAATCCCTATGTAAAAAAGTTATCTAAGCAAGAATATGTTATTGAATAAAATGAGAAAAATTTATTTTAGCCGTAAATCGAAAATAATGGGTCGAGCGAATCGCTCGATTGCGCCGAGACGCGCTATGATGCAACAGACGAGCGATTGGAACGCCCGAATATTTTCAAAGTCCCAACGTACCGATCAAGAGTAAAGTACCATTTTCCTACATTAGATTTCGTTCTAAATGCTTAATCCCTATGTAGAAACGTTAGTTAAGCAAGAATATCGTATTTTTAAAAAAATCTAATGATAGGATTTTCCAGAAAAATGAAAAAACCGAAAAATGTCAAGAGTAAAGTGCCATTTTCTGACATTAGATTTCGTTCTAAATGCTTAATCCCTATGTAGAAACGTTAGTTAAGCAAGAATATCGTATTTTTAAAAAAATCTAATGATAGGATTTTTCAGAAAATTGAAAAAACCGTAAAATGTCAAGAGTAAAGTGCCCTTACTTTAAACAATATATCGTTCTAAATGCTTAATCCCTATGTAAAAAAGTTATTTAAGCAGGAATATGTTATTGAAAAAAATTAGAAAAATTTATTTTAGCCGTAAATCGAAAATAATGGATCGAGCGAATCGGTCGATTGCGCCGAGACGCGCTATGATGCAACAGACGAGCGATTGGAACGCCCGAATATTTTCAAAGTCCCAACGTACCGATCAAGAGTAAAGTACCATTTTCCTACATTAGATTTCGTTCTAAATGCTTAATCCCTATGTAAAAACGTTAGTTAAGCAAGAATATCGTATTTTTAAAAAAATCTAATGATAGGATTTTCCAGAAAATTGAAAAAACCGAAAAATGTCAAGAGTAAAGTGCCATTTTCTGACATTAGATTTCGTTCTAAATGCTTAATCCCTATGTAGAAACGTTAGTTAAGCAAGAATATCGTATTTTTAAAAAAATCTAATGATAGGATTCTTCAGAAAATTGAAAAAACCGTAAAATGTCAAGAGTAAAGTGCCCTTACTTTAAACAATGTATCGTTCTAAATGCTTAATCCCTATGTAAAAAAGTTATTTAAGCAGGAATATGTTATTGAAAAAAATTAGAAAAATTTATTTTAGCCGTAAATCGAAAATAATGGGGACACCGGAGCTGTTCGAAGCGCCGAGCGCGTCGCGTACGCCCGAATATTTTCAAAGTCCCAACGTACCGATCAAGAGTAAAGTACCATTTTCCTACATTAGATTTCGTTCTAAATGCTTAATCCCTATGTAAAAACGTTAGTTAAGCAAGAATATCGTATTTTTAAAAAAATCTAATGATAGGATTTTCCAGAAAATTGAAAAAACCGAAAAATGTCAAGAGTAAAGTGCCATTTTCTGACATTAGATTTCGTTCTAAATGCTTAATCCCTATGTAGAAACGTTAGTTAAGCAAGAATATCGTATTTTTAAAAAAATCTAATGATAGGATTCTTCAGAAAATTGAAAAAACCGTAAAATGTCAAGAGTAAAGTGCCCTTACTTTAAACAATGTATCGTTCTAAATGCTTAATCCCTATGTAAAAAAGTTATTTAAGCAGGAATATGTTATTGAAAAAAATTAGAAAAATTTATTTTAGCCGTAAATCGAAAATAATGGATCGAGCGAATCGGTCGATTGCGCCGAGACGCGCTATGATGCAACAGACGAGCGATTGGAACGCCCGAATATTTTCAAAGTCCCAACGTACCGATCAAGAGTAAAGTACCATTTTCCTACATTAGATTTCGTTCTAAATGCTTAATCCCTATGTAAAAACGTTAGTTAAGCAAGAATATCGTATTTTTAAAAAAATCTAATGATAGGATTTTCCAGAAAATTGAAAAAACCGAAAAATGTCAAGAGTAAAGTGCCATTTTCTGACATTAGATTTCGTTCTAAATGCTTAATCCCTATGTAGAAACGTTAGTTAAGCAAGAATATCGTATTTTTAAAAAAATCTAATGATAGGATTCTTCAGAAAATTGAAAAAACCGTAAAATGTCAAGAGTAAAGTGCCCTTACTTTAAACAATGTATCGTTCTAAATGCTTAATCCCTATGTAAAAAAGTTATTTAAGCAGGAATATGTTATTGAAAAAAATTAGAAAAATTTATTTTAGCCGTAAATCGAAAATAATGGGGACACCGGAGCTGTTCGAAGCGCCGAGCGCGTCGCGTACGCCCGAATATTTTCAAAGTCCCAACGTACCGATCAAGAGTAAAGTACCATTTTCCTACATTAGATTTCGTTCTAAATGCTTAATCCCTATGTAAAAACGTTAGTTAAGCAAGAATATCGTATTTTTAAAAAAATCTAATGATAGGATTTTCCAGAAAATTGAAAAAACCGAAAAATGTCAAGAGTAAAGTGCCATTTTCTGACATTAGATTTCGTTCTAAATGCTTAATCCCTATGTAGAAACGTTAGTTAAGCAAGAATATCGTATTTTTAAAAAAATCTAATGATAGGATTCTTCAGAAAATTGAAAAAACCGTAAAATGTCAAGAGTAAAGTGCCCTTACTTTAAACAATGTATCGTTCTAAATGCTTAATCCCTATGTAAAAAAGTTATTTAAGCAGGAATATGTTATTGAAAAAAATTAGAAAAATTTATTTTAGCCGTAAATCGAAAATAATGGATCGAGCGAATCGGTCGATTGCGCCGAGACGCGCTATGATGCAACAGACGAGCGATTGGAACGCCCGAATATTTTCAAAGTCCCAACGTACCGATCAAGAGTAAAGTACCATTTTCCTACATTAGATTTCGTTCTAAATGCTTAATCCCTATGTAAAAACGTTAGTTAAGCAAGAATATCGTATTTTTAAAAAAATCTAATGATAGGATTTTCCAGAAAATTGAAAAAACCGAAAAATGTCAAGAGTAAAGTGCCATTTTCTGACATTAGATTTCGTTCTAAATGCTTAATCCCTATGTAGAAACGTTAGTTAAGCAAGAATATCGTATTTTTAAAAAAATCTAATGATAGGATTTTTCAGAAAATTGAAAAAACCGTAAAATGTCAAGAGTAAAGTGCCCTTACTTTAAACAATGTATCGTTCTAAATGCTTAATCCCTATGTAAAAAAGTTATTTAAGCAGGAATATGTTATTGAAAAAAATTAGAAAAATTTATTTTAGCCGTAAATCGAAAATAATGGATCGAGCGAATCGGTCGATTGCGCCGAGACGCGCTATGATGCAACAGACGAGCGATTGGAACGCCCGAATATTTTCAAAGTCCCAACGTACCGATCAAGAGTAAAGTACCATTTTCCTACATTAGATTTCGTTCTAAATGCTTAATCCCTATGTAAAAACGTTAGTTAAGCAAGAATATCGTATTTTTAAAAAAATCTAATGATAGGATTTTCCAGAAAATTGAAAAAACCGAAAAATGTCAAGAGTAAAGTGCCATTTTCTGACATTAGATTTCGTTCCAAATGCTTAATCCCTATGTAGAAACGTTAGTTAAGCAAGAATATCGTATTTTTAAAAAAATCTAATGATAGGATTTTTCAGAAAATTAAAAAAACCGTAAAATGTCAAGAGTAAAGTGCCCTTACTTTAAACAATGTATCGTTCTAAATGCTTAATCCCTATGTAAAAAAGTTATTTAAGCAGGAATATGTTATTGAAAAAAATTAGAAAAATTTATTTTAGCCGTAAATCGAAAATAATGGATCGAGCGAATCGCTCGATTGCGCCGAGACGCGCTATGATGCAACAGACGAGCGATTGGAACGCCCGAATATTTTCAAAGTCCCAACGTACCGATCAAGAGTAAAGTACCATTTTCCTACATTAGATTTCGTTCTAAATGCTTAATCCCTATGTAGAAACGTTAGTTAAGCAAGAATATCGTATTTTTAAAAAAATCTAATGATAGGATTTTCCAGAAAATTGAAAAAACCGAAAAATGTCAAGAGTAAAGTGCCATTTTCTGACATTAGATTTCGTTCTAAATGCTTAATCCCTATGTAGAAACGTTAGTTAAGCAAGAATATCGTATTTTTAAAAAAATCTAATGATAGGATTCTTCAGAAAATTGAAAAAACCGTAAAATGTCAAGAGTAAAGTGCCCTTACTTTAAACAATGTATCGTTCTAAATGCTTAATCCCTATGTAAAAAAGTTATTTAAGCAGGAATATGTTATTGAAAAAAATTAGAAAAATTTATTTTAGCCGTAAATCGAAAATAATGGATCGAGCGAATCGGTCGATTGCGCCGAGACGCGCTATGATGCAACAGACGAGCGATTGGAACGCCCGAATATTTTCAAAGTCCCAACGTACCGATCAAGAGTAAAGTACCATTTTCCTACATTAGATTTCGTTCTAAATGCTTAATCCCTATGTAAAAACGTTAGTTAAGCAAGAATATCGTATTTTTAAAAAAATCTAATGATAGGATTTTCCAGAAAATTGAAAAAACCGAAAAATGTCAAGAGTAAAGTGCCATTTTCTGACATTAGATTTCGTTCTAAATGCTTAATCCCTATGTAGAAACGTTAGTTAAGCAAGAATATCGTATTTTTAAAAAAATCTAATGATAGGATTCTTCAGAAAATTGAAAAAACCGTAAAATGTCAAGAGTAAAGTGCCCTTACTTTAAACAATGTATCGTTCTAAATGCTTAATCCCTATGTAAAAAAGTTATTTAAGCAGGAATATGTTATTGAAAAAAATTAGAAAAATTTATTTTAGCCGTAAATCGAAAATAATGGATCGAGCGAATCGGTCGATTGCGCCGAGACGCGCTATGATGCAACAGACGAGCGATTGGAACGCCCGAATATTTTCAAAGTCCCAACGTACCGATCAAGAGTAAAGTACCATTTTCCTACATTAGATTTCGTTCTAAATGCTTAATCCCTATGTAAAAACGTTAGTTAAGCAAGAATATCGTATTTTTAAAAAAATCTAATGATAGGATTTTCCAGAAAATTGAAAAAACCGAAAAATGTCAAGAGTAAAGTGCCATTTTCTGACATTAGATTTCGTTCTAAATGCTTAATCCCTATGTAGAAACGTTAGTTAAGCAAGAATATCGTATTTTTAAAAAAATCTAATGATAGGATTCTTCAGAAAATTGAAAAAACCGTAAAATGTCAAGAGTAAAGTGCCCTTACTTTAAACAATGTATCGTTCTAAATGCTTAATCCCTATGTAAAAAAGTTATTTAAGCAGGAATATGTTATTGAAAAAAATTAGAAAAATTTATTTTAGCCGTAAATCGAAAATAATGGATCGAGCGAATCGGTCGATTGCGCCGAGACGCGCTATGATGCAACAGACGAGCGATTGGAACGCCCGAATATTTTCAAAGTCCCAACGTACCGATCAAGAGTAAAGTACCATTTTCCTACATTAGATTTCGTTCTAAATGCTTAATCCCTATGTAAAAACGTTAGTTAAGCAAGAATATCGTATTTTTAAAAAAATCTAATGATAGGATTTTCCAGAAAAATGAAAAAACCGAAAAATGTCAAGAGTAAAGTGCCATTTTCTGACATTAGATTTCGTTCTAAATGCTTAATCCCTATGTAGAAACGTTAGTTAAGCAAGAATATCGTATTTTTAAAAAAATCTAATGATAGGATTTTTCAGAAAATTGAAAAAACCGTAAAATGTCAAGAGTAAAGTGCCCTTACTTTAAACAATGTATCGTTCTAAATGCTTAATCCCTATGTAAAAAAGTTATTTAAGCAGGAATATGTTATTGAAAAAAATTAGAAAAATTTATTTTAGCCGTAAATCGAAAATAATGGATCGAGCGAATCGCTCGATTGCGCCGAGACGCGCGATGATGCAACAGACGAGCGATTGGAACGCCCGAATATTTTCAAAGTCCCAACGTACCGATCAAGAGTAAAGTACCATTTTCCTACATTAGATTTCGTTCTAAATGCTTAATCCCTATGTAGAAACGTTAGTTAAGCAAGAATATCGTATTTTTAAAAAAATCTAATGATAGGATTTTCCAGAAAATTGAAAAAACCGAAAAATGTCAAGAGTAAAGTGCCATTTTCTGACATTAGATTTCGTTCTAAATGCTTAATCCCTATGTAGAAACGTTAGATAAGCAAGAATATCGTATTTTTAAAAAAATCTAATGATAGGATTTTTCAGAAAATTGAAAAAACCGTAAAATGTCAAGAGTAAAGTGCCCTTATTTTAAACAATCTATCGTTCTAAATGCTTAATCCCTATGTAAAAAAGTTATCTAAGCAAGAATATGTTATTGAATAAAATGAGAAAAATTTATTTTAGCCGTAAATCGAAAATAATGGGTCGAGCGAATCGCTCGATTGCGCCGAGACGCGCTATGATGCAACAGACGAGCGATTGGAACGCCCGAATATTTTCAAAGTCCCAACGTACCGATCAAGAGTAAAGTACCATTTTCCTACATTAGATTTCGTTCTAAATGCTTAATCCCTATGTAGAAACGTTAGTTAAGCAAGAATATCGTATTTTTAAAAAAATCTAATGATAGGATTTTCCAGAAAAATGAAAAAACCGAAAAATGTCAAGAGTAAAGTGCCATTTTCTGACATTAGATTTCGTTCTAAATGCTTAATCCCTATGTAGAAACGTTAGTTAAGCAAGAATATCGTATTTTTAAAAAAATCTAATGATAGGATTTTTCAGAAAATTGAAAAAACCGTAAAATGTCAAGAGTAAAGTGCCCTTACTTTAAACAATATATCGTTCTAAATGCTTAATCCCTATGTAAAAAAGTTATTTAAGCAGGAATATGTTATTGAAAAAAATTAGAAAAATTTATTTTAGCCGTAAATCGAAAATAATGGATCGAGCGAATCGGTCGATTGCGCCGAGACGCGCTATGATGCAACAGACGAGCGATTGGAACGCCCGAATATTTTCAAAGTCCCAACGTACCGATCAAGAGTAAAGTACCATTTTCCTACATTAGATTTCGTTCTAAATGCTTAATCCCTATGTAAAAACGTTAGTTAAGCAAGAATATCGTATTTTTAAAAAAATCTAATGATAGGATTTTCCAGAAAATTGAAAAAACCGAAAAATGTCAAGAGTAAAGTGCCATTTTCTGACATTAGATTTCGTTCTAAATGCTTAATCCCTATGTAGAAACGTTAGTTAAGCAAGAATATCGTATTTTTAAAAAAATCTAATGATAGGATTCTTCAGAAAATTGAAAAAACCGTAAAATGTCAAGAGTAAAGTGCCCTTACTTTAAACAATGTATCGTTCTAAATGCTTAATCCCTATGTAAAAAAGTTATTTAAGCAGGAATATGTTATTGAAAAAAATTAGAAAAATTTATTTTAGCCGTAAATCGAAAATAATGGGGACACCGGAGCTGTTCGAAGCGCCGAGCGCGTCGCGTACGCCCGAATATTTTCAAAGTCCCAACGTACCGATCAAGAGTAAAGTACCATTTTCCTACATTAGATTTCGTTCTAAATGCTTAATCCCTATGTAAAAACGTTAGTTAAGCAAGAATATCGTATTTTTAAAAAAATCTAATGATAGGATTTTCCAGAAAATTGAAAAAACCGAAAAATGTCAAGAGTAAAGTGCCATTTTCTGACATTAGATTTCGTTCTAAATGCTTAATCCCTATGTAGAAACGTTAGTTAAGCAAGAATATCGTATTTTTAAAAAAATCTAATGATAGGATTCTTCAGAAAATTGAAAAAACCGTAAAATGTCAAGAGTAAAGTGCCCTTACTTTAAACAATGTATCGTTCTAAATGCTTAATCCCTATGTAAAAAAGTTATTTAAGCAGGAATATGTTATTGAAAAAAATTAGAAAAATTTATTTTAGCCGTAAATCGAAAATAATGGATCGAGCGAATCGGTCGATTGCGCCGAGACGCGCTATGATGCAACAGACGAGCGATTGGAACGCCCGAATATTTTCAAAGTCCCAACGTACCGATCAAGAGTAAAGTACCATTTTCCTACATTAGATTTCGTTCTAAATGCTTAATCCCTATGTAAAAACGTTAGTTAAGCAAGAATATCGTATTTTTAAAAAAATCTAATGATAGGATTTTCCAGAAAATTGAAAAAACCGAAAAATGTCAAGAGTAAAGTGCCATTTTCTGACATTAGATTTCGTTCTAAATGCTTAATCCCTATGTAGAAACGTTAGTTAAGCAAGAATATCGTATTTTTAAAAAAATCTAATGATAGGATTCTTCAGAAAATTGAAAAAACCGTAAAATGTCAAGAGTAAAGTGCCCTTACTTTAAACAATGTATCGTTCTAAATGCTTAATCCCTATGTAAAAAAGTTATTTAAGCAGGAATATGTTATTGAAAAAAATTAGAAAAATTTATTTTAGCCGTAAATCGAAAATAATGGGGACACCGGAGCTGTTCGAAGCGCCGAGCGCGTCGCGTACGCCCGAATATTTTCAAAGTCCCAACGTACCGATCAAGAGTAAAGTACCATTTTCCTACATTAGATTTCGTTCTAAATGCTTAATCCCTATGTAAAAACGTTAGTTAAGCAAGAATATCGTATTTTTAAAAAAATCTAATGATAGGATTTTCCAGAAAATTGAAAAAACCGAAAAATGTCAAGAGTAAAGTGCCATTTTCTGACATTAGATTTCGTTCTAAATGCTTAATCCCTATGTAGAAACGTTAGTTAAGCAAGAATATCGTATTTTTAAAAAAATCTAATGATAGGATTCTTCAGAAAATTGAAAAAACCGTAAAATGTCAAGAGTAAAGTGCCCTTACTTTAAACAATGTATCGTTCTAAATGCTTAATCCCTATGTAAAAAAGTTATTTAAGCAGGAATATGTTATTGAAAAAAATTAGAAAAATTTATTTTAGCCGTAAATCGAAAATAATGGATCGAGCGAATCGGTCGATTGCGCCGAGACGCGCTATGATGCAACAGACGAGCGATTGGAACGCCCGAATATTTTCAAAGTCCCAACGTACCGATCAAGAGTAAAGTACCATTTTCCTACATTAGATTTCGTTCTAAATGCTTAATCCCTATGTAAAAACGTTAGTTAAGCAAGAATATCGTATTTTTAAAAAAATCTAATGATAGGATTTTCCAGAAAATTGAAAAAACCGAAAAATGTCAAGAGTAAAGTGCCATTTTCTGACATTAGATTTCGTTCTAAATGCTTAATCCCTATGTAGAAACGTTAGTTAAGCAAGAATATCGTATTTTTAAAAAAATCTAATGATAGGATTTTTCAGAAAATTGAAAAAACCGTAAAATGTCAAGAGTAAAGTGCCCTTACTTTAAACAATGTATCGTTCTAAATGCTTAATCCCTATGTAAAAAAGTTATTTAAGCAGGAATATGTTATTGAAAAAAATTAGAAAAATTTATTTTAGCCGTAAATCGAAAATAATGGATCGAGCGAATCGGTCGATTGCGCCGAGACGCGCTATGATGCAACAGACGAGCGATTGGAACGCCCGAATATTTTCAAAGTCCCAACGTACCGATCAAGAGTAAAGTACCATTTTCCTACATTAGATTTCGTTCTAAATGCTTAATCCCTATGTAAAAACGTTAGTTAAGCAAGAATATCGTATTTTTAAAAAAATCTAATGATAGGATTTTCCAGAAAATTGAAAAAACCGAAAAATGTCAAGAGTAAAGTGCCATTTTCTGACATTAGATTTCGTTCTAAATGCTTAATCCCTATGTAGAAACGTTAGTTAAGCAAGAATATCGTATTTTTAAAAAAATCTAATGATAGGATTTTTCAGAAAATTGAAAAAACCGTAAAATGTCAAGAGTAAAGTGCCCTTACTTTAAACAATGTATCGTTCTAAATGCTTAATCCCTATGTAAAAAAGTTATTTAAGCAGGAATATGTTATTGAAAAAAATTAGAAAAATTTATTTTAGCCGTAAATCGAAAATAATGGATCGAGCGAATCGGTCGATTGCGCCGAGACGCGCTATGATGCAACAGACGAGCGATTGGAACGCCCGAATATTTTCAAAGTCCCAACGTACCGATCAAGAGTAAAGTACCATTTTCCTACATTAGATTTCGTTCTAAATGCTTAATCCCTATGTAAAAACGTTAGTTAAGCAAGAATATCGTATTTTTAAAAAAATCTAATGATAGGATTTTCCAGAAAATTGAAAAAACCGAAAAATGTCAAGAGTAAAGTGCCATTTTCTGACATTAGATTTCGTTCCAAATGCTTAATCCCTATGTAGAAACGTTAGTTAAGCAAGAATATCGTATTTTTAAAAAAATCTAATGATAGGATTTTTCAGAAAATTGAAAAAACCGTAAAATGTCAAGAGTAAAGTGCCCTTACTTTAAACAATGTATCGTTCTAAATGCTTAATCCCTATGTAAAAAAGTTATTTAAGCAGGAATATGTTATTGAAAAAAATTAGAAAAATTTATTTTAGCCGTAAATCGAAAATAATGGATCGAGCGAATCGCTCGATTGCGCCGAGACGCGCTATGATGCAACAGACGAGCGATTGGAACGCCCGAATATTTTCAAAGTCCCAACGTACCGATCAAGAGTAAAGTACCATTTTCCTACATTAGATTTCGTTCTAAATGCTTAATCCCTATGTAGAAACGTTAGTTAAGCAAGAATATCGTATTTTTAAAAAAATCTAATGATAGGATTTTCCAGAAAATTGAAAAAACCGAAAAATGTCAAGAGTAAAGTGCCATTTTCTGACATTAGATTTCGTTCTAAATGCTTAATCCCTATGTAGAAACGTTAGTTAAGCAAGAATATCGTATTTTTAAAAAAATCTAATGATAGGATTCTTCAGAAAATTGAAAAAACCGTAAAATGTCAAGAGTAAAGTGCCCTTACTTTAAACAATGTATCGTTCTAAATGCTTAATCCCTATGTAAAAAAGTTATTTAAGCAGGAATATGTTATTGAAAAAAATTAGAAAAATTTATTTTAGCCGTAAATCGAAAATAATGGGGACACCGGAGCTGTTCGAAGCGCCGAGCGCGTCGCGTACGCCCGAATATTTTCAAAGTCCCAACGTACCGATCAAGAGTAAAGTACCATTTTCCTACATTAGATTTCGTTCTAAATGCTTAATCCCTATGTAAAAACGTTAGTTAAGCAAGAATATCGTATTTTTAAAAAAATCTAATGATAGGATTTTCCAGAAAATTGAAAAAACCGAAAAATGTCAAGAGTAAAGTGCCATTTTCTGACATTAGATTTCGTTCTAAATGCTTAATCCCTATGTAGAAACGTTAGTTAAGCAAGAATATCGTATTTTTAAAAAAATCTAATGATAGGATTCTTCAGAAAATTGAAAAAACCGTAAAATGTCAAGAGTAAAGTGCCCTTACTTTAAACAATGTATCGTTCTAAATGCTTAATCCCTATGTAAAAAAGTTATTTAAGCAGGAATATGTTATTGAAAAAAATTAGAAAAATTTATTTTAGCCGTAAATCGAAAATAATGGATCGAGCGAATCGGTCGATTGCGCCGAGACGCGCTATGATGCAACAGACGAGCGATTGGAACGCCCGAATATTTTCAAAGTCCCAACGTACCGATCAAGAGTAAAGTACCATTTTCCTACATTAGATTTCGTTCTAAATGCTTAATCCCTATGTAAAAACGTTAGTTAAGCAAGAATATCGTATTTTTAAAAAAATCTAATGATAGGATTTTCCAGAAAATTGAAAAAACCGAAAAATGTCAAGAGTAAAGTGCCATTTTCTGACATTAGATTTCGTTCTAAATGCTTAATCCCTATGTAGAAACGTTAGTTAAGCAAGAATATCGTATTTTTAAAAAAATCTAATGATAGGATTCTTCAGAAAATTGAAAAAACCGTAAAATGTCAAGAGTAAAGTGCCCTTACTTTAAACAATGTATCGTTCTAAATGCTTAATCCCTATGTAAAAAAGTTATTTAAGCAGGAATATGTTATTGAAAAAAATTAGAAAAATTTATTTTAGCCGTAAATCGAAAATAATGGGGACACCGGAGCTGTTCGAAGCGCCGAGCGCGTCGCGTACGCCCGAATATTTTCAAAGTCCCAACGTACCGATCAAGAGTAAAGTACCATTTTCCTACATTAGATTTCGTTCTAAATGCTTAATCCCTATGTAAAAACGTTAGTTAAGCAAGAATATCGTATTTTTAAAAAAATCTAATGATAGGATTTTTCAGAAAATTGAAAAAACCGTAAAATGTCAAGAGTAAAGTGCCCTTACTTTAAACAATGTATCGTTCTAAATGCTTAATCCCTATGTAAAAAAGTTATTTAAGCAGGAATATGTTATTGAAAAAAATTAGAAAAATTTATTTTAGCCGTAAATCGAAAATAATGGATCGAGCGAATCGGTCGATTGCGCCGAGACGCGCTATGATGCAACAGACGAGCGATTGGAACGCCCGAATATTTTCAAAGTCCCAACGTACCGATCAAGAGTAAAGTACCATTTTCCTACATTAGATTTCGTTCTAAATGCTTAATCCCTATGTAAAAACGTTAGTTAAGCAAGAATATCGTATTTTTAAAAAAATCTAATGATAGGATTTTCCAGAAAATTGAAAAAACCGAAAAATGTCAAGAGTAAAGTGCCATTTTCTGACATTAGATTTCGTTCTAAATGCTTAATCCCTATGTAGAAACGTTAGTTAAGCAAGAATATCGTATTTTTAAAAAAATCTAATGATAGGATTTTTCAGAAAATTGAAAAAACCGTAAAATGTCAAGAGTAAAGTGCCCTTACTTTAAACAATGTATCGTTCTAAATGCTTAATCCCTATGTAAAAAAGTTATTTAAGCAGGAATATGTTATTGAAAAAAATTAGAAAAATTTATTTTAGCCGTAAATCGAAAATAATGGATCGAGCGAATCGGTCGATTGCGCCGAGACGCGCTATGATGCAACAGACGAGCGATTGGAACGCCCGAATATTTTCAAAGTCCCAACGTACCGATCAAGAGTAAAGTACCATTTTCCTACATTAGATTTCGTTCTAAATGCTTAATCCCTATGTAAAAACGTTAGTTAAGCAAGAATATCGTATTTTTAAAAAAATCTAATGATAGGATTTTCCAGAAAATTGAAAAAACCGAAAAATGTCAAGAGTAAAGTGCCATTTTCTGACATTAGATTTCGTTCCAAATGCTTAATCCCTATGTAGAAACGTTAGTTAAGCAAGAATATCGTATTTTTAAAAAAATCTAATGATAGGATTTTTCAGAAAATTGAAAAAACCGTAAAATGTCAAGAGTAAAGTGCCCTTACTTTAAACAATGTATCGTTCTAAATGCTTAATCCCTATGTAAAAAAGTTATTTAAGCAGGAATATGTTATTGAAAAAAATTAGAAAAATTTATTTTAGCCGTAAATCGAAAATAATGGATCGAGCGAATCGCTCGATTGCGCCGAGACGCGCTATGATGCAACAGACGAGCGATTGGAACGCCCGAATATTTTCAAAGTCCCAACGTACCGATCAAGAGTAAAGTACCATTTTCCTACATTAGATTTCGTTCTAAATGCTTAATCCCTATGTAGAAACGTTAGTTAAGCAAGAATATCGTATTTTTAAAAAAATCTAATGATAGGATTTTCCAGAAAATTGAAAAAACCGAAAAATGTCAAGAGTAAAGTGCCATTTTCTGACATTAGATTTCGTTCTAAATGCTTAATCCCTATGTAGAAACGTTAGTTAAGCAAGAATATCGTATTTTTAAAAAAATCTAATGATAGGATTCTTCAGAAAATTGAAAAAACCGTAAAATGTCAAGAGTAAAGTGCCCTTACTTTAAACAATGTATCGTTCTAAATGCTTAATCCCTATGTAAAAAAGTTATTTAAGCAGGAATATGTTATTGAAAAAAATTAGAAAAATTTATTTTAGCCGTAAATCGAAAATAATGGATCGAGCGAATCGGTCGATTGCGCCGAGACGCGCTATGATGCAACAGACGAGCGATTGGAACGCCCGAATATTTTCAAAGTCCCAACGTACCGATCAAGAGTAAAGTACCATTTTCCTACATTAGATTTCGTTCTAAATGCTTAATCCCTATGTAAAAACGTTAGTTAAGCAAGAATATCGTATTTTTAAAAAAATCTAATGATAGGATTTTCCAGAAAATTGAAAAAACCGAAAAATGTCAAGAGTAAAGTGCCATTTTCTGACATTAGATTTCGTTCTAAATGCTTAATCCCTATGTAGAAACGTTAGTTAAGCAAGAATATCGTATTTTTAAAAAAATCTAATGATAGGATTCTTCAGAAAATTGAAAAAACCGTAAAATGTCAAGAGTAAAGTGCCCTTACTTTAAACAATGTATCGTTCTAAATGCTTAATCCCTATGTAAAAAAGTTATTTAAGCAGGAATATGTTATTGAAAAAAATTAGAAAAATTTATTTTAGCCGTAAATCGAAAATAATGGATCGAGCGAATCGGTCGATTGCGCCGAGACGCGCTATGATGCAACAGACGAGCGATTGGAACGCCCGAATATTTTCAAAGTCCCAACGTACCGATCAAGAGTAAAGTACCATTTTCCTACATTAGATTTCGTTCTAAATGCTTAATCCCTATGTAAAAACGTTAGTTAAGCAAGAATATCGTATTTTTAAAAAAATCTAATGATAGGATTTTCCAGAAAATTGAAAAAACCGAAAAATGTCAAGAGTAAAGTGCCATTTTCTGACATTAGATTTCGTTCTAAATGCTTAATCCCTATGTAGAAACGTTAGTTAAGCAAGAATATCGTATTTTTAAAAAAATCTAATGATAGGATTCTTCAGAAAATTGAAAAAACCGTAAAATGTCAAGAGTAAAGTGCCCTTACTTTAAACAATGTATCGTTCTAAATGCTTAATCCCTATGTAAAAAAGTTATTTAAGCAGGAATATGTTATTGAAAAAAATTAGAAAAATTTATTTTAGCCGTAAATCGAAAATAATGGGGACACCGGAGCTGTTCGAAGCGCCGAGCGCGTCGCGTACGCCCGAATATTTTCAAAGTCCCAACGTACCGATCAAGAGTAAAGTACCATTTTCCTACATTAGATTTCGTTCTAAATGCTTAATCCCTATGTAAAAACGTTAGTTAAGCAAGAATATCGTATTTTTAAAAAAATCTAATGATAGGATTTTCCAGAAAATTGAAAAAACCGAAAAATGTCAAGAGTAAAGTGCCATTTTCTGACATTAGATTTCGTTCTAAATGCTTAATCCCTATGTAGAAACGTTAGTTAAGCAAGAATATCGTATTTTTAAAAAAATCTAATGATAGGATTCTTCAGAAAATTGAAAAAACCGTAAAATGTCAAGAGTAAAGTGCCCTTACTTTAAACAATGTATCGTTCTAAATGCTTAATCCCTATGTAAAAAAGTTATTTAAGCAGGAATATGTTATTGAAAAAAATTAGAAAAATTTATTTTAGCCGTAAATCGAAAATAATGGATCGAGCGAATCGGTCGATTGCGCCGAGACGCGCTATGATGCAACAGACGAGCGATTGGAACGCCCGAATATTTTCAAAGTCCCAACGTACCGATCAAGAGTAAAGTACCATTTTCCTACATTAGATTTCGTTCTAAATGCTTAATCCCTATGTAAAAACGTTAGTTAAGCAAGAATATCGTATTTTTAAAAAAATCTAATGATAGGATTTTCCAGAAAATTGAAAAAACCGAAAAATGTCAAGAGTAAAGTGCCATTTTCTGACATTAGATTTCGTTCTAAATGCTTAATCCCTATGTAGAAACGTTAGTTAAGCAAGAATATCGTATTTTTAAAAAAATCTAATGATAGGATTTTTCAGAAAATTGAAAAAACCGTAAAATGTCAAGAGTAAAGTGCCCTTACTTTAAACAATGTATCGTTCTAAATGCTTAATCCCTATGTAAAAAAGTTATTTAAGCAGGAATATGTTATTGAAAAAAATTAGAAAAATTTATTTTAGCCGTAAATCGAAAATAATGGATCGAGCGAATCGGTCGATTGCGCCGAGACGCGCTATGATGCAACAGACGAGCGATTGGAACGCCCGAATATTTTCAAAGTCCCAACGTACCGATCAAGAGTAAAGTACCATTTTCCTACATTAGATTTCGTTCTAAATGCTTAATCCCTATGTAAAAACGTTAGTTAAGCAAGAATATCGTATTTTTAAAAAAATCTAATGATAGGATTTTCCAGAAAATTGAAAAAACCGAAAAATGTCAAGAGTAAAGTGCCATTTTCTGACATTAGATTTCGTTCTAAATGCTTAATCCCTATGTAGAAACGTTAGTTAAGCAAGAATATCGTATTTTTAAAAAAATCTAATGATAGGATTCTTCAGAAAATTGAAAAAACCGTAAAATGTCAAGAGTAAAGTGCCCTTACTTTAAACAATGTATCGTTCTAAATGCTTAATCCCTATGTAAAAAAGTTATTTAAGCAGGAATATGTTATTGAAAAAAATTAGAAAAATTTATTTTAGCCGTAAATCGAAAATAATGGGGACACCGGAGCTGTTCGAAGCGCCGAGCGCGTCGCGTACGCCCGAATATTTTCAAAGTCCCAACGTACCGATCAAGAGTAAAGTACCATTTTCCTACATTAGATTTCGTTCTAAATGCTTAATCCCTATGTAAAAACGTTAGTTAAGCAAGAATATCGTATTTTTAAAAAAATCTAATGATAGGATTTTCCAGAAAATTGAAAAAACCGAAAAATGTCAAGAGTAAAGTGCCATTTTCTGACATTAGATTTCGTTCTAAATGCTTAATCCCTATGTAGAAACGTTAGTTAAGCAAGAATATCGTATTTTTAAAAAAATCTAATGATAGGATTCTTCAGAAAATTGAAAAAACCGTAAAATGTCAAGAGTAAAGTGCCCTTACTTTAAACAATGTATCGTTCTAAATGCTTAATCCCTATGTAAAAAAGTTATTTAAGCAGGAATATGTTATTGAAAAAAATTAGAAAAATTTATTTTAGCCGTAAATCGAAAATAATGGATCGAGCGAATCGCTCGATTGCGCCGAGACGCGCTATGATGCAACAGACGAGCGATTGGAACGCCCGAATATTTTCAAAGTCCCAACGTACCGATCAAGAGTAAAGTACCATTTTCCTACATTAGATTTCGTTCTAAATGCTTAATCCCTATGTAGAAACGTTAGTTAAGCAAGAATATCGTATTTTTAAAAAAATCTAATGATAGGATTTTCCAGAAAATTGAAAAAACCGAAAAATGTCAAGAGTAAAGTGCCATTTTCTGACATTAGATTTCGTTCTAAATGCTTAATCCCTATGTAGAAACGTTAGATAAGCAAGAATATCGTATTTTTAAAAAAATCTAATGATAGGATTTTTCAGAAAATTGAAAAAACCGTAAAATGTCAAGAGTAAAGTGCCCTTATTTTAAACAATCTATCGTTCTAAATGCTTAATCCCTATGTAAAAAAGTTATCTAAGCAAGAATATGTTATTGAATAAAATGAGAAAAATTTATTTTAGCCGTAAATCGAAAAGAAGTCTGTTCGTTTCTCTGTCTCTCTCGCGCGATCGAACTATCGATGTTTCCCGGCAAACTATTGGGAGTTTAATTAAACTTTATACATGAAATTACTCGTTCTGATCCCCGCTACACAGCCGTATACTTTTTATAATTTTGTGGAATCGGGAACCTTGAAATATTTATCATAACGCGGATCGACTGTCTCTGTCTCTTTCTAGATCGGAAGAATCGATGTTTCCCGGCAAACTATTGGGAGTTTAATTAAACTTTATACATGAAATTACTCGTTCTGATCCCCGCTACACAGCCGTATACTTTTTATAATTTTGTGGAATCGGGAACCTCGAAATATTTATCATAACGCGGATCGACTGTCTCTGTCTCTTTCTAGATCGGAAGAATCGATGTTTCCCGGCAAACTATTGGGAGTTTAATTAAACTTTATACATGAAATTACTCGTTCTGATCCCTGCTACACAGCCGTATACTTTTTATAATTTTGTGGAATCGGGAACCTTGAAATATTTATCATAACGCGGATCGACTGTCTCTGTCTCTTTCTAGATCGGAAGAATCGATGTTTCCCGGCAAACTATTGGGAGATTAATTAAACTTTATACATGAAATTACTCGTTTTGATCCCCGCTACACAGCCGTATACTTTTTATAATTTTGTGGAATCGGGAACCTTGAAATATTTATCATAACGCGGATCGACTGTCTCTGTCTCTTTCTAGATCGGAAGAATCGATGTTTCCCGGCAAACTATTGGGAGTTTAATTAAACTTTATACATGAAATTACTCGTTCTGATCCCCGCTACACAGCCGTATACTTTTTATAATTTTGTGGGATCGGGAACCTTGAAATATTTATCATAACGCGGATCGACTGTCTCTGTCTCTTTCTAGATCGGAAGAATCGATGTTTCCCGGCAAACTATTGGGAGTTTAATTAAACTTTATACATGAAATTACTCGTTCTGATCCCTGCTACACAGCCGTATACTTTTTATAATTTTGTGGAATCGGGAACCTTGAAATATTTATCATAACGCGGATCGACTGTCTCTGTCTCTTTCTAGATCGGAAGAATCGATGTTTCCCGGCAAACTATTGGGAGATTAATTAAACTTTATAGATGAAATTACTCGTTTTGATCCCCGCTACACAGCCGTATAATTTTTATAATTTTGTGGAATCGGGAACCTCGAAATATTTATCATAACGCGGATCGACTGTCTCTGTCTCTTTCTAGATCGGAAGAATCGATGTTTCCCGGCAAACTATTGGGAGATTAATTAAACTTTATACATGAAATTACTCGTTTTGATCCCCGCTACACAGCCGTATACTTTTTATAATTTTGTGGAATCGGGAACCTTGAAATATTTATCATAACGCGGATCGACTGTCTCTGTCTCTTTCTAGATCGGAAGAATCGATGTTTCCCGGCAAACTATTGGGAGTTTAATTAAACTTTATACATGAAATTACTCGTTCTGATCCCCGCTACACAGCCGTATACTTTTTATAATTTTGTGGAATCGGGAACCTTGAAATATTTATCATAACGCGGATCGACTGTCTCTGTCTCTTTCTAGATCGGAAGAATCGATGTTTCCCGGCAAACTATTGGGAGTTTAATTAAACTTTATACATGAAATTACTCGTTCTGATCCCTGCTACACAGCCGTATACTTTTTATAATTTTGTGGAATCGGGAACCTCGAAATATTTATCATAACGCGGATCGACTGTCTCTGTCTCTTTCTAGATCGGAAGAATCGATGTTTCCCGGCAAACTATTGGGAGATTAATTAAACTTTTTACATGAAATTACTCGTTTTGATCCCCGCTACACAGCCGTATACTTTTTATAATTTTGTGGAATCGGGAACCTTGAAATATTTATCATAACGCGGATCGACTGTCTCTGTCTCTTTCTAGATCGGAAGAATCGATGTTTCCCGGCAAACTATTGGGAGTTTAATTAAACTTTATACATGAAATTACTCGTTCTGATCCCTGCTACACAGCCGTATACTTTTTATAATTTTGTGGAATCGGGAACCTTGAAATATTTATCATAACGCGGATCGACTGTCTCTGTCTCTTTCTAGATCGGAAGAATCGATGTTTCCCGGCAAACTAATGGGATATTAATTAAACTTTATACACGAAATTACTCGTTTTGATCCCTGCTACACAGCCGTATACTTTTTATAATTTTGTGGAATCGGGAACCTTGAAATATTTAACATAACGCGGATCGTCTAT
>NW_027476205.1:322500-342500 GCF_051020955.1 Megalopta genalis | reverse complement strand
GTACCATTTTCCTACATTAGATTTCGTTCTAAATGCTTAATCCCTATGTAAAAACGTTAGTTAAGCAAGAATATCGTATTTTTAAAAAAATCTAATGATAGGATTTTCCAGAAAATTGAAAAAACCGAAAAATGTCAAGAGTAAAGTGCCATTTTCTGACATTAGATTTCGTTCTAAATGCTTAATCCCTATGTAGAAACGTTAGTTAAGCAAGAATATCGTATTTTTAAAAAAATCTAATGATAGGATTCTTCAGAAAATTGAAAAAACCGTAAAATGTCAAGAGTAAAGTGCCCTTACTTTAAACAATGTATCGTTCTAAATGCTTAATCCCTATGTAAAAAAGTTATTTAAGCAGGAATATGTTATTGAAAAAAATTAGAAAAATTTATTTTAGCCGTAAATCGAAAATAATGGATCGAGCGAATCGGTCGATTGCGCCGAGACGCGCTATGATGCAACAGACGAGCGATTGGAACGCCCGAATATTTTCAAAGTCCCAACGTACCGATCAAGAGTAAAGTACCATTTTCCTACATTAGATTTCGTTCTAAATGCTTAATCCCTATGTAAAAACGTTAGTTAAGCAAGAATATCGTATTTTTAAAAAAATCTAATGATAGGATTTTCCAGAAAAATGAAAAAACCGAAAAATGTCAAGAGTAAAGTGCCATTTTCTGACATTAGATTTCGTTCTAAATGCTTAATCCCTATGTAGAAACGTTAGTTAAGCAAGAATATCGTATTTTTAAAAAAATCTAATGATAGGATTTTTCAGAAAATTGAAAAAACCGTAAAATGTCAAGAGTAAAGTGCCCTTACTTTAAACAATGTATCGTTCTAAATGCTTAATCCCTATGTAAAAAAGTTATTTAAGCAGGAATATGTTATTGAAAAAAATTAGAAAAATTTATTTTAGCCGTAAATCGAAAATAATGGATCGAGCGAATCGCTCGATTGCGCCGAGACGCGCGATGATGCAACAGACGAGCGATTGGAACGCCCGAATATTTTCAAAGTCCCAACGTACCGATCAAGAGTAAAGTACCATTTTCCTACATTAGATTTCGTTCTAAATGCTTAATCCCTATGTAGAAACGTTAGTTAAGCAAGAATATCGTATTTTTAAAAAAATCTAATGATAGGATTTTCCAGAAAATTGAAAAAACCGAAAAATGTCAAGAGTAAAGTGCCATTTTCTGACATTAGATTTCGTTCTAAATGCTTAATCCCTATGTAGAAACGTTAGATAAGCAAGAATATCGTATTTTTAAAAAAATCTAATGATAGGATTTTTCAGAAAATTGAAAAAACCGTAAAATGTCAAGAGTAAAGTGCCCTTATTTTAAACAATCTATCGTTCTAAATGCTTAATCCCTATGTAAAAAAGTTATCTAAGCAAGAATATGTTATTGAATAAAATGAGAAAAATTTATTTTAGCCGTAAATCGAAAATAATGGGTCGAGCGAATCGCTCGATTGCGCCGAGACGCGCTATGATGCAACAGACGAGCGATTGGAACGCCCGAATATTTTCAAAGTCCCAACGTACCGATCAAGAGTAAAGTACCATTTTCCTACATTAGATTTCGTTCTAAATGCTTAATCCCTATGTAGAAACGTTAGTTAAGCAAGAATATCGTATTTTTAAAAAAATCTAATGATAGGATTTTCCAGAAAAATGAAAAAACCGAAAAATGTCAAGAGTAAAGTGCCATTTTCTGACATTAGATTTCGTTCTAAATGCTTAATCCCTATGTAGAAACGTTAGTTAAGCAAGAATATCGTATTTTTAAAAAAATCTAATGATAGGATTTTTCAGAAAATTGAAAAAACCGTAAAATGTCAAGAGTAAAGTGCCCTTACTTTAAACAATATATCGTTCTAAATGCTTAATCCCTATGTAAAAAAGTTATTTAAGCAGGAATATGTTATTGAAAAAAATTAGAAAAATTTATTTTAGCCGTAAATCGAAAATAATGGATCGAGCGAATCGGTCGATTGCGCCGAGACGCGCTATGATGCAACAGACGAGCGATTGGAACGCCCGAATATTTTCAAAGTCCCAACGTACCGATCAAGAGTAAAGTACCATTTTCCTACATTAGATTTCGTTCTAAATGCTTAATCCCTATGTAAAAACGTTAGTTAAGCAAGAATATCGTATTTTTAAAAAAATCTAATGATAGGATTTTCCAGAAAATTGAAAAAACCGAAAAATGTCAAGAGTAAAGTGCCATTTTCTGACATTAGATTTCGTTCTAAATGCTTAATCCCTATGTAGAAACGTTAGTTAAGCAAGAATATCGTATTTTTAAAAAAATCTAATGATAGGATTCTTCAGAAAATTGAAAAAACCGTAAAATGTCAAGAGTAAAGTGCCCTTACTTTAAACAATGTATCGTTCTAAATGCTTAATCCCTATGTAAAAAAGTTATTTAAGCAGGAATATGTTATTGAAAAAAATTAGAAAAATTTATTTTAGCCGTAAATCGAAAATAATGGGGACACCGGAGCTGTTCGAAGCGCCGAGCGCGTCGCGTACGCCCGAATATTTTCAAAGTCCCAACGTACCGATCAAGAGTAAAGTACCATTTTCCTACATTAGATTTCGTTCTAAATGCTTAATCCCTATGTAAAAACGTTAGTTAAGCAAGAATATCGTATTTTTAAAAAAATCTAATGATAGGATTTTCCAGAAAATTGAAAAAACCGAAAAATGTCAAGAGTAAAGTGCCATTTTCTGACATTAGATTTCGTTCTAAATGCTTAATCCCTATGTAGAAACGTTAGTTAAGCAAGAATATCGTATTTTTAAAAAAATCTAATGATAGGATTCTTCAGAAAATTGAAAAAACCGTAAAATGTCAAGAGTAAAGTGCCCTTACTTTAAACAATGTATCGTTCTAAATGCTTAATCCCTATGTAAAAAAGTTATTTAAGCAGGAATATGTTATTGAAAAAAATTAGAAAAATTTATTTTAGCCGTAAATCGAAAATAATGGATCGAGCGAATCGGTCGATTGCGCCGAGACGCGCTATGATGCAACAGACGAGCGATTGGAACGCCCGAATATTTTCAAAGTCCCAACGTACCGATCAAGAGTAAAGTACCATTTTCCTACATTAGATTTCGTTCTAAATGCTTAATCCCTATGTAAAAACGTTAGTTAAGCAAGAATATCGTATTTTTAAAAAAATCTAATGATAGGATTTTCCAGAAAATTGAAAAAACCGAAAAATGTCAAGAGTAAAGTGCCATTTTCTGACATTAGATTTCGTTCTAAATGCTTAATCCCTATGTAGAAACGTTAGTTAAGCAAGAATATCGTATTTTTAAAAAAATCTAATGATAGGATTCTTCAGAAAATTGAAAAAACCGTAAAATGTCAAGAGTAAAGTGCCCTTACTTTAAACAATGTATCGTTCTAAATGCTTAATCCCTATGTAAAAAAGTTATTTAAGCAGGAATATGTTATTGAAAAAAATTAGAAAAATTTATTTTAGCCGTAAATCGAAAATAATGGGGACACCGGAGCTGTTCGAAGCGCCGAGCGCGTCGCGTACGCCCGAATATTTTCAAAGTCCCAACGTACCGATCAAGAGTAAAGTACCATTTTCCTACATTAGATTTCGTTCTAAATGCTTAATCCCTATGTAAAAACGTTAGTTAAGCAAGAATATCGTATTTTTAAAAAAATCTAATGATAGGATTTTCCAGAAAATTGAAAAAACCGAAAAATGTCAAGAGTAAAGTGCCATTTTCTGACATTAGATTTCGTTCTAAATGCTTAATCCCTATGTAGAAACGTTAGTTAAGCAAGAATATCGTATTTTTAAAAAAATCTAATGATAGGATTCTTCAGAAAATTGAAAAAACCGTAAAATGTCAAGAGTAAAGTGCCCTTACTTTAAACAATGTATCGTTCTAAATGCTTAATCCCTATGTAAAAAAGTTATTTAAGCAGGAATATGTTATTGAAAAAAATTAGAAAAATTTATTTTAGCCGTAAATCGAAAATAATGGATCGAGCGAATCGGTCGATTGCGCCGAGACGCGCTATGATGCAACAGACGAGCGATTGGAACGCCCGAATATTTTCAAAGTCCCAACGTACCGATCAAGAGTAAAGTACCATTTTCCTACATTAGATTTCGTTCTAAATGCTTAATCCCTATGTAAAAACGTTAGTTAAGCAAGAATATCCCCCCCCCTGTGTCCGCTACCTTGTCGTGGTGGGGGGGCTTCGTGCCCCAATGATCCTCAAGGCTGTGCCGGCGGGGATTTTATTCCCTGGCAGGTCCTACCTAGCCGGAGTGGCTTGAGGTGAGGGGCCAACTAAAGTCGGACACATACCGTAAACCTGTGGTCATGTTTTACAGGAACGGGGGTCTTGCCTTAGCCGGCTGGACCGCGAGGATGACAACCTCTCTAAAAAATCCCTAGCCCCAAGCAGCGTTGCGCGGTGAAGAGGGCGTAGCTGGAGTCAGCGCCAGCTATGGTTGGTGGGTGCACCAATCGTTAGCGGACAACCCCGGGGTACCTGGCGATCCCCCGGGCGTATTAGCCTTCCCCGGGTATGGCGGCTCTACCCGGGGTGACCTCCTTTCCGACCACACTCGTGGGATTTATCATGGATAGTTCACAAAAAAAAACCGGGGAGGGGGGAAACGAGAGGGAGGAGGAGGCGCGCGTAGCTAGCGTGCGCCTCGAGCGCATGGATGGGTCGGTGTTGCGGGAACTTCCCGCAACACGCGGCAGAGAGAGGTCCGCTTTGGACCTTGGCGAATGCGATGCGGGAGAGGAGTCCGACCACTCGGTCTCCTCTCACCGCTCTTCGCAGAGCGCCCCTGGCTCCTCAATAGGGAGGAAGCGGGGAAGGCCGCCAACAACTGGGCAGTACGTTGGCCTCTATGAGGCCAAACGTAAGTTGACGGAGGTCAACAAGGGCCTCATCGCGGCGATCTTCGACCCGGTGGCCCCGGGGCCGCAGCCCGGGAGATCGGTCGACCCACTTCCGGACGAGGTGGAGGTCGCCGCGAATCTTCGCAGTCGTCCGACGCGGGACGTGGCGGCGTCAATAATGGAGAGCCTGGCCGAAGTGGCCAGGATCTCCAGCGCAACAAGGGAGTTGCGGCCGGCCACGGTGCGGGTCCTGCAGGCGGCGGCCCTGAACAGCCGGGCGGGCGTTGCGGAGCTGACCATGAGGTCAGCTTCCGACGCCACCCGGCTGTTGGAAGCAGAGAACGCTCTCCTCAGAGAGCAGATGGCGGAGTTGCGGACCGAGGTGGCCCGACTCCGTCAGGCGGTGGAGGCGAAGCCGGCAGCAGCCGAGATGCCTCCGCCGCCGGCTCCTGAGGGGGGCACGGGGCCGCTGGTTGGCGCCGGCGCCCGAGGGCCCCAACGCCCTGGGCGAGGGAAGCCCTTGCCGGCGTCCGCAGCGGTGCCGGCAAACTTGCTGCAACAGATCGGCTCCCTGATCGATGCCAAGCTGGCATCGTTCAGGAGGGAGCTGATCCCGCGGATGCAGGATCCGCGGTCGGTGCCGCCCGTGCCGCCCGCCCCCAGCCCGTCGATAGGCAAGAAAGGGGGGAGAAAGGGTGGCAGTGGAGGAGGGGCTACGTCCGCTAAGGCGGCGCAGATGCAGCCCCCACAGCAGAGGGCTGCCTCTGCTGTTGTGCCGCCCTCCACCACACCTCCTACTGAGCTGTGGTCGAGGGTAGTTGGCCGAAGGGCCAAAAAGGCGGCTGCCGCAGCTAAACCTGCGGCGGCTGCCAAGGCCTCTTCGGCCGGGAGGGCGGCGAAACGGGTGGCACCGGCTGCCCCGAAGAAGGCTCCCCTGCCGCCGCGTCCGCCCCGCACGGCTGCCGTTACGATAACGGTACCGGCCGGCGGGGCGATGACGTACGCCGAGGCGATGGCCACTGCCAGGTCGAAGGTTGACCTGGCAGAGATTGGCATCGCCTCGTTAAAGCCCAGGAGAGCGGTGACGGGGGGGATCATTTTGGAGGTCCCCGGGGCTGATGGGGCAGCTAAGGCCACTGCCCTAGCTGCGAAGATGGCGGACGCGCTGGCGGGAACCGGCGTGAAGGTCGCGCGCCCAATTAAGAAGGCCGATCTAAGGGTGCGCGGCCTGGTCGACTCGACCACGCCGGAGGAGGTTGCCGTGGCCGTCGCCCATGTAGGAGGGTGCGACCGGGGGGATGTTAAGACCGGCGAAATCCGGTCTTCCCCCTCCGGTTTGGGCACCCTCTGGGTCCAGTGCCCTGCTGCGGCCGCGCGTAAAGTTGCGGTCGCGGGCAAGCTCACGGTCGGCTGGACCCGGGCGACGGTGGAGGCCCTCAGCGCCCGGCCCCTGCAGTGCTATCGCTGCCTTGGCCTAGGCCACACAACTCAGCGATGCACTGCGGCCGAGGATCGTTCCGACTGCTGCTTTGGGTGCGGCAGTCGGGACCACAAGGTGGCCGGCTGTACGGCGAAGCCCAACTGCCCGCTCTGTGCGGGAGCGGGCAAGCCGGCCGGCCACCGCCTCGGTAGCCGGGCGTGCCCCGCCAGCGCGAAACGCGGCAGGGGCAGTAGGGGGAGGAAATCCGCGGTGGCCAAGGCGACGGCCACCGTGGCTACTAAGCCAAAGGTGGCACCCAAAGGTGCCACCGTCGCGCCCGCGGGGGCGGATGGGGCCAAAGAGGCCCCAGACGCCACCGCTCCCGCGGCGGCGATGGAGGTGGAGGCCTGCCCGTAATGGGGCCCAAGGGCCCTATAATACAGGCCAACCTGAACCGCTCGGCCAGGGCACAGGACCTCCTGGTGCAATTCCTGGCCGAGCGGGGTGCCGGGTTGGCCGTAGCGGCGGAGCCGTACAGGATTCCCGATCATCCACATTGGATGGGGGACCTGAGCGGCTCCGCCGTTATAATATGGGTAGGCCGGCCGGGGTCCCCGGCGTGCTCCGTTATCGAGCGCGGTCGGGGATACCTGGCCGTTGACTGGGGCGGCACCGCGGTTGTGGCGATCTATGCACCTCCAAGGTGGTCCCTCGAGGAGTTTGTGCAGTATCTGGACGGGGTGGGGAGATGCGTCTCCCGCTGCCAGCCCCGTCCGGTGCTGGTCCTGGGGGACTTCAACGCCAAGTCGCCGGCTTGGGGTTCCCCCAGGACGAACCCGAGGGGCCGGGAGGTGCTTGACTGGGCGGCGGGACTCGAGCTCCGTCTTCTAAACACGGGCTCGGTCCATACGTGCGTGCGGCATAATGGGGGGTCCATCGTTGACCTTTCATGGGCAACGCCCCCCGCCGCGCGCCGTATTACGGGGTGGGGGGTGGCGGAGGAGGTCGAGACACTGTCTGACCACAGGTACATTGTTCTCGGCCTCTCCGCCGCCCCATCGACGCCCCGACGTCGCCCCGCTGATGAGGGATCGCCTCAGCCGCGGTGGGCGCTAAAGCGCCTCGACCAGGACGCCCTGATGGCGGCAGCCCACGTCGTGGCCTGGCCAGCAACACCGGCCGGGCCAGTCGACGGGACAAGGGAGGCCCAATGGTTCCGGGGCGCAATGACGTCCATTTGCGACGTCGCCATGCCCCGGGCCAGGGTTTTCCCGAGGAAGGCGGTGTACTGGTGGTCGCGCGCGATAGCGGATTTGCGCACAGAGTGCGTTCGCGCGCGACGCCAGTACGCCCGCGCCCGTCGACGACGGCGTTCCGACGTGGAGCTGGCTATCCAGCTGTATGGGCGATACAGGGAGAAGGTGGTCGCCCTGCAGCTGGCCATCAGGCAAGCAAAGAGCCAGGCCTGGCGCGACCTTCTCGGCACTATCAACCGAGATCCATGGGGGCGCCCATATAAAATGGCGATGGGACGATTACGTCCCTGGGCGCCCCCTCTGACGGAGAGCCTGGATCCGGGGATGCTCGGACGGGTCGTGGACGCGCTATTCCCCGTCAGCGGGGAGGCGTCCCGGCCCGTCCCTCAGCTAGAGGGACACGAGTGGTCCCCGGATCTGGAGGTCGCGCCGGAGGAAATGGCCGGGGTAGTCAAATGGCTCCGGGGCAAGAATACTGCCCCGGGGCCGGACGGTATCCCCGGCCGGGTCTGGCTGCTTGCCATGGGCGTCCTGGGCGAGAGGCTTAGAGGCCTCTACTCCGGGCTCCTGAGGTCCGGGGTGTTCCCGGACCTCTGGAGGAGAAGTCGGATGGTCCTCTTAAGGAAGGATGGGAGGCCTGCGGATTCTCCCTCCGCGTACCGGCCCATTTGCCTCCTGGACGAGGTGGGCAAGATCTTTGAAAAGATCATTGCTGCCCGCCTCGCCAGGCACCTGTCCCGCGTTGGCCCCGATCTGGCGGACTGCCAGTTCGGCTTCCGGGAGGGGCGATCGACGGTCGATGCAATCGACCGTCTAAAGTCCCTCTCGGACAATGCCGTGGCACGGGGCGGGGTGTGCTTGGCGGTGTCGATAGACATCGTCAATGCGTTTAACACCCTGCCCTGGTCCGCCATTAGGGAGGCCCTGGTTGAACACCAGGTGCCTCCCTATCTGAGACGGGTAATCGGGGCCTACCTGCGGGGCAGGTGGGTGGAATACCCGGGCCGGTACGGGACGATACGGAGGGAAGTGGACTGCGGGGTCCCACAGGGGTCCGTGTTAGGACCACTCCTGTGGGACCTGGGATATAACGCAGTCCTGAGGGCCTCCCTACCCGACGGTGCCACCCTCATCTGCTATGCAGATGACACATTGGTGGTCGCCGTCGGGGACACCTTCGAGAGGACCATCCGACGAGCGGAAGTTGCGGTGGCAGCCGTCGTCGCGAGGATCCACGGTCTGGGGCTGAAGGTGGCCCCGGAGAAGGCCGAGGCCGTCTGGTTTGGACGGCCTTGGTCTCGGCCACGGGCCAGATCGTGGATCTGGGTTGGAGGAGCCTGCGTCGAGGTGAAGTCCGAGATCAAGTATCTCGGACTGATCCTCGACAGCCACTGGAGGTTCGGAGCACATTTCGGCCGCCTCGTCCCCCGAGTTGAGAGGGCGGCGGCCGCGTTAGGCCGCCTGTTGCCCAATATCGGGGGACCGGGCGATATGGTGCGCCGCCTATACCTAGGCGTGGTGCGGTCAATGGTATTATACGGCGCCCCGATTTGGGCGCCGTCCGTGAGGGCAAGCCGGCGCAGCACATTGTTGTTGCGCCGGCTTCAGAGGCAAATGGCCCTTCGCCTCATACGGGGGTACCGCACCACGTCTACCGTGGCGGCGCTTGCTCTGGCGGGAGAAATTCCCTTCGAGCTGCAGGCGGCGATGCGCGCCTATGTCTATAGGCGCATATGCATCGCTGGCCGGGCTCGGGGGGACCCGCCGGAGCAAGAGGCGGTCGGGGGCTTCGAGCTCCAGGCCCGGGGACTAGCGCTCGCCAGGTGGCATGCGGAGCTTTGTTCCCATGCCGCCGAGCGCGTCCCCGGGGCTCTCCTGCCGCACTTCACCACGTGGCGGGAGAGGCGGTTTGGCAGGCTCTCCTACCGTGCGACGCAGGTATTCACCGGGCATGGCTGCTTCGGTGTCTACCTGTGTCGCATCGGTCGGGAAGCGACGACGGTGTGCCACCACTGTGGCGCGGAGGAGGACTCGGCGCAGCATACACTGGAGGTGTGCCCCGCCTTTTCAGTGCTGCGCCGAGTCCTAAGACGGGAAGTTGGTCGCGACCTCGCTCTCTCCAGCTTAGTTGGGGCCATGCTGGAGAGCCCAAGAAAATGGGCGGCAGCCATCGCCTTCTGCGAAGAGGTGATGCTGCAGAAGGAGGCTGCCGAGCGGGGTCGCCGTGAGCGGGGGGTGCGGCGTGTGCGCCCACGCCTAGAGCCCCCCTCCCCGAGCAGATGAGAATAGGCGGGCGGCGGGTGTACCAGATTACTGGTTTAATTGCCCGCCGCCCGCCAACCCCCCCCCCCCAACTGAAGCTGTCCTCCCCAAAGTGGGAGTGACGAGGCGGTGTGGGGTGCGGTCCCCCGCACCGCCGAAGCAAGATGATTCATGGGGGGAGTATAAATCTCCCCCCCGGGACGCGGCCGGCCATCGCCATTCCATCCTGGTGGCCGGCCAGGCGAGGGGGAGCCGCGGTTGTGTTCTGTAAGAGTTCCCGTGGCTCCCCCGCTACTCGCCAGCGCCCTAGGCCGCCGTGGGGGTTTTAGCGGGTCAAAACCCGCACTACCCCCGCCCCGCCCCTCGGGCGGGACGGGGGTGTCTGACCAGCAGATTTCCCCCACGTTAAACAAAAAAAAAAAAAAAAAAAGCGCGTCGCGTACGCCCGAATATTTTCAAAGTCCCAACGTACCGATCAAGAGTAAAGTACCATTTTCCTACATTAGATTTCGTTCTAAATGCTTAATCCCTATGTAAAAACGTTAGTTAAGCAAGAATATCGTATTTTTAAAAAAATCTAATGATAGGATTTTCCAGAAAATTGAAAAAACCGAAAAATGTCAAGAGTAAAGTGCCATTTTCTGACATTAGATTTCGTTCTAAATGCTTAATCCCTATGTAGAAACGTTAGTTAAGCAAGAATATCGTATTTTTAAAAAAATCTAATGATAGGATTCTTCAGAAAATTGAAAAAACCGTAAAATGTCAAGAGTAAAGTGCCCTTACTTTAAACAATGTATCGTTCTAAATGCTTAATCCCTATGTAAAAAAGTTATTTAAGCAGGAATATGTTATTGAAAAAAATTAGAAAAATTTATTTTAGCCGTAAATCGAAAATAATGGATCGAGCGAATCGGTCGATTGCGCCGAGACGCGCTATGATGCAACAGACGAGCGATTGGAACGCCCGAATATTTTCAAAGTCCCAACGTACCGATCAAGAGTAAAGTACCATTTTCCTACATTAGATTTCGTTCTAAATGCTTAATCCCTATGTAAAAACGTTAGTTAAGCAAGAATATCGTATTTTTAAAAAAATCTAATGATAGGATTTTCCAGAAAATTGAAAAAACCGAAAAATGTCAAGAGTAAAGTGCCATTTTCTGACATTAGATTTCGTTCTAAATGCTTAATCCCTATGTAGAAACGTTAGTTAAGCAAGAATATCGTATTTTTAAAAAAATCTAATGATAGGATTCTTCAGAAAATTGAAAAAACCGTAAAATGTCAAGAGTAAAGTGCCCTTACTTTAAACAATGTATCGTTCTAAATGCTTAATCCCTATGTAAAAAAGTTATTTAAGCAGGAATATGTTATTGAAAAAAATTAGAAAAATTTATTTTAGCCGTAAATCGAAAATAATGGGGACACCGGAGCTGTTCGAAGCGCCGAGCGCGTCGCGTACGCCCGAATATTTTCAAAGTCCCAACGTACCGATCAAGAGTAAAGTACCATTTTCCTACATTAGATTTCGTTCTAAATGCTTAATCCCTATGTAAAAACGTTAGTTAAGCAAGAATATCGTATTTTTAAAAAAATCTAATGATAGGATTTTTCAGAAAATTGAAAAAACCGTAAAATGTCAAGAGTAAAGTGCCCTTACTTTAAACAATGTATCGTTCTAAATGCTTAATCCCTATGTAAAAAAGTTATTTAAGCAGGAATATGTTATTGAAAAAAATTAGAAAAATTTATTTTAGCCGTAAATCGAAAATAATGGATCGAGCGAATCGGTCGATTGCGCCGAGACGCGCTATGATGCAACAGACGAGCGATTGGAACGCCCGAATATTTTCAAAGTCCCAACGTACCGATCAAGAGTAAAGTACCATTTTCCTACATTAGATTTCGTTCTAAATGCTTAATCCCTATGTAAAAACGTTAGTTAAGCAAGAATATCGTATTTTTAAAAAAATCTAATGATAGGATTTTCCAGAAAATTGAAAAAACCGAAAAATGTCAAGAGTAAAGTGCCATTTTCTGACATTAGATTTCGTTCTAAATGCTTAATCCCTATGTAGAAACGTTAGTTAAGCAAGAATATCGTATTTTTAAAAAAATCTAATGATAGGATTTTTCAGAAAATTGAAAAAACCGTAAAATGTCAAGAGTAAAGTGCCCTTACTTTAAACAATGTATCGTTCTAAATGCTTAATCCCTATGTAAAAAAGTTATTTAAGCAGGAATATGTTATTGAAAAAAATTAGAAAAATTTATTTTAGCCGTAAATCGAAAATAATGGATCGAGCGAATCGGTCGATTGCGCCGAGACGCGCTATGATGCAACAGACGAGCGATTGGAACGCCCGAATATTTTCAAAGTCCCAACGTACCGATCAAGAGTAAAGTACCATTTTCCTACATTAGATTTCGTTCTAAATGCTTAATCCCTATGTAAAAACGTTAGTTAAGCAAGAATATCGTATTTTTAAAAAAATCTAATGATAGGATTTTCCAGAAAATTGAAAAAACCGAAAAATGTCAAGAGTAAAGTGCCATTTTCTGACATTAGATTTCGTTCCAAATGCTTAATCCCTATGTAGAAACGTTAGTTAAGCAAGAATATCGTATTTTTAAAAAAATCTAATGATAGGATTTTTCAGAAAATTGAAAAAACCGTAAAATGTCAAGAGTAAAGTGCCCTTACTTTAAACAATGTATCGTTCTAAATGCTTAATCCCTATGTAAAAAAGTTATTTAAGCAGGAATATGTTATTGAAAAAAATTAGAAAAATTTATTTTAGCCGTAAATCGAAAATAATGGATCGAGCGAATCGCTCGATTGCGCCGAGACGCGCTATGATGCAACAGACGAGCGATTGGAACGCCCGAATATTTTCAAAGTCCCAACGTACCGATCAAGAGTAAAGTACCATTTTCCTACATTAGATTTCGTTCTAAATGCTTAATCCCTATGTAGAAACGTTAGTTAAGCAAGAATATCGTATTTTTAAAAAAATCTAATGATAGGATTTTCCAGAAAATTGAAAAAACCGAAAAATGTCAAGAGTAAAGTGCCATTTTCTGACATTAGATTTCGTTCTAAATGCTTAATCCCTATGTAGAAACGTTAGTTAAGCAAGAATATCGTATTTTTAAAAAAATCTAATGATAGGATTCTTCAGAAAATTGAAAAAACCGTAAAATGTCAAGAGTAAAGTGCCCTTACTTTAAACAATGTATCGTTCTAAATGCTTAATCCCTATGTAAAAAAGTTATTTAAGCAGGAATATGTTATTGAAAAAAATTAGAAAAATTTATTTTAGCCGTAAATCGAAAATAATGGATCGAGCGAATCGGTCGATTGCGCCGAGACGCGCTATGATGCAACAGACGAGCGATTGGAACGCCCGAATATTTTCAAAGTCCCAACGTACCGATCAAGAGTAAAGTACCATTTTCCTACATTAGATTTCGTTCTAAATGCTTAATCCCTATGTAAAAACGTTAGTTAAGCAAGAATATCGTATTTTTAAAAAAATCTAATGATAGGATTTTCCAGAAAATTGAAAAAACCGAAAAATGTCAAGAGTAAAGTGCCATTTTCTGACATTAGATTTCGTTCTAAATGCTTAATCCCTATGTAGAAACGTTAGTTAAGCAAGAATATCGTATTTTTAAAAAAATCTAATGATAGGATTCTTCAGAAAATTGAAAAAACCGTAAAATGTCAAGAGTAAAGTGCCCTTACTTTAAACAATGTATCGTTCTAAATGCTTAATCCCTATGTAAAAAAGTTATTTAAGCAGGAATATGTTATTGAAAAAAATTAGAAAAATTTATTTTAGCCGTAAATCGAAAATAATGGATCGAGCGAATCGGTCGATTGCGCCGAGACGCGCTATGATGCAACAGACGAGCGATTGGAACGCCCGAATATTTTCAAAGTCCCAACGTACCGATCAAGAGTAAAGTACCATTTTCCTACATTAGATTTCGTTCTAAATGCTTAATCCCTATGTAAAAACGTTAGTTAAGCAAGAATATCGTATTTTTAAAAAAATCTAATGATAGGATTTTCCAGAAAATTGAAAAAACCGAAAAATGTCAAGAGTAAAGTGCCATTTTCTGACATTAGATTTCGTTCTAAATGCTTAATCCCTATGTAGAAACGTTAGTTAAGCAAGAATATCGTATTTTTAAAAAAATCTAATGATAGGATTCTTCAGAAAATTGAAAAAACCGTAAAATGTCAAGAGTAAAGTGCCCTTACTTTAAACAATGTATCGTTCTAAATGCTTAATCCCTATGTAAAAAAGTTATTTAAGCAGGAATATGTTATTGAAAAAAATTAGAAAAATTTATTTTAGCCGTAAATCGAAAATAATGGATCGAGCGAATCGGTCGATTGCGCCGAGACGCGCTATGATGCAACAGACGAGCGATTGGAACGCCCGAATATTTTCAAAGTCCCAACGTACCGATCAAGAGTAAAGTACCATTTTCCTACATTAGATTTCGTTCTAAATGCTTAATCCCTATGTAAAAACGTTAGTTAAGCAAGAATATCGTATTTTTAAAAAAATCTAATGATAGGATTTTCCAGAAAATTGAAAAAACCGAAAAATGTCAAGAGTAAAGTGCCATTTTCTGACATTAGATTTCGTTCTAAATGCTTAATCCCTATGTAGAAACGTTAGTTAAGCAAGAATATCGTATTTTTAAAAAAATCTAATGATAGGATTCTTCAGAAAATTGAAAAAACCGTAAAATGTCAAGAGTAAAGTGCCCTTACTTTAAACAATGTATCGTTCTAAATGCTTAATCCCTATGTAAAAAAGTTATTTAAGCAGGAATATGTTATTGAAAAAAATTAGAAAAATTTATTTTAGCCGTAAATCGAAAATAATGGGGACACCGGAGCTGTTCGAAGCGCCGAGCGCGTCGCGTACGCCCGAATATTTTCAAAGTCCCAACGTACCGATCAAGAGTAAAGTACCATTTTCCTACATTAGATTTCGTTCTAAATGCTTAATCCCTATGTAAAAACGTTAGTTAAGCAAGAATATCGTATTTTTAAAAAAATCTAATGATAGGATTTTCCAGAAAATTGAAAAAACCGAAAAATGTCAAGAGTAAAGTGCCATTTTCTGACATTAGATTTCGTTCTAAATGCTTAATCCCTATGTAGAAACGTTAGTTAAGCAAGAATATCGTATTTTTAAAAAAATCTAATGATAGGATTCTTCAGAAAATTGAAAAAACCGTAAAATGTCAAGAGTAAAGTGCCCTTACTTTAAACAATGTATCGTTCTAAATGCTTAATCCCTATGTAAAAAAGTTATTTAAGCAGGAATATGTTATTGAAAAAAATTAGAAAAATTTATTTTAGCCGTAAATCGAAAATAATGGATCGAGCGAATCGGTCGATTGCGCCGAGACGCGCTATGATGCAACAGACGAGCGATTGGAACGCCCGAATATTTTCAAAGTCCCAACGTACCGATCAAGAGTAAAGTACCATTTTCCTACATTAGATTTCGTTCTAAATGCTTAATCCCTATGTAAAAACGTTAGTTAAGCAAGAATATCGTATTTTTAAAAAAATCTAATGATAGGATTTTCCAGAAAATTGAAAAAACCGAAAAATGTCAAGAGTAAAGTGCCATTTTCTGACATTAGATTTCGTTCTAAATGCTTAATCCCTATGTAGAAACGTTAGTTAAGCAAGAATATCGTATTTTTAAAAAAATCTAATGATAGGATTTTTCAGAAAATTGAAAAAACCGTAAAATGTCAAGAGTAAAGTGCCCTTACTTTAAACAATGTATCGTTCTAAATGCTTAATCCCTATGTAAAAAAGTTATTTAAGCAGGAATATGTTATTGAAAAAAATTAGAAAAATTTATTTTAGCCGTAAATCGAAAATAATGGATCGAGCGAATCGGTCGATTGCGCCGAGACGCGCTATGATGCAACAGACGAGCGATTGGAACGCCCGAATATTTTCAAAGTCCCAACGTACCGATCAAGAGTAAAGTACCATTTTCCTACATTAGATTTCGTTCTAAATGCTTAATCCCTATGTAAAAACGTTAGTTAAGCAAGAATATCGTATTTTTAAAAAAATCTAATGATAGGATTTTCCAGAAAATTGAAAAAACCGAAAAATGTCAAGAGTAAAGTGCCATTTTCTGACATTAGATTTCGTTCTAAATGCTTAATCCCTATGTAGAAACGTTAGTTAAGCAAGAATATCGTATTTTTAAAAAAATCTAATGATAGGATTCTTCAGAAAATTGAAAAAACCGTAAAATGTCAAGAGTAAAGTGCCCTTACTTTAAACAATGTATCGTTCTAAATGCTTAATCCCTATGTAAAAAAGTTATTTAAGCAGGAATATGTTATTGAAAAAAATTAGAAAAATTTATTTTAGCCGTAAATCGAAAATAATGGGGACACCGGAGCTGTTCGAAGCGCCGAGCGCGTCGCGTACGCCCGAATATTTTCAAAGTCCCAACGTACCGATCAAGAGTAAAGTACCATTTTCCTACATTAGATTTCGTTCTAAATGCTTAATCCCTATGTAAAAACGTTAGTTAAGCAAGAATATCGTATTTTTAAAAAAATCTAATGATAGGATTTTCCAGAAAATTGAAAAAACCGAAAAATGTCAAGAGTAAAGTGCCATTTTCTGACATTAGATTTCGTTCTAAATGCTTAATCCCTATGTAGAAACGTTAGTTAAGCAAGAATATCGTATTTTTAAAAAAATCTAATGATAGGATTCTTCAGAAAATTGAAAAAACCGTAAAATGTCAAGAGTAAAGTGCCCTTACTTTAAACAATGTATCGTTCTAAATGCTTAATCCCTATGTAAAAAAGTTATTTAAGCAGGAATATGTTATTGAAAAAAATTAGAAAAATTTATTTTAGCCGTAAATCGAAAATAATGGATCGAGCGAATCGCTCGATTGCGCCGAGACGCGCTATGATGCAACAGACGAGCGATTGGAACGCCCGAATATTTTCAAAGTCCCAACGTACCGATCAAGAGTAAAGTACCATTTTCCTACATTAGATTTCGTTCTAAATGCTTAATCCCTATGTAGAAACGTTAGTTAAGCAAGAATATCGTATTTTTAAAAAAATCTAATGATAGGATTTTCCAGAAAATTGAAAAAACCGAAAAATGTCAAGAGTAAAGTGCCATTTTCTGACATTAGATTTCGTTCTAAATGCTTAATCCCTATGTAGAAACGTTAGATAAGCAAGAATATCGTATTTTTAAAAAAATCTAATGATAGGATTTTTCAGAAAATTGAAAAAACCGTAAAATGTCAAGAGTAAAGTGCCCTTATTTTAAACAATCTATCGTTCTAAATGCTTAATCCCTATGTAAAAAAGTTATCTAAGCAAGAATATGTTATTGAATAAAATGAGAAAAATTTATTTTAGCCGTAAATCGAAAAGAAGTCTGTTCGTTTCTCTGTCTCTCTCGCGCGATCGAACTATCGATGTTTCCCGGCAAACTATTGGGAGTTTAATTAAACTTTATACATGAAATTACTCGTTCTGATCCCCGCTACACAGCCGTATACTTTTTATAATTTTGTGGAATCGGGAACCTTGAAATATTTATCATAACGCGGATCGACTGTCTCTGTCTCTTTCTAGATCGGAAGAATCGATGTTTCCCGGCAAACTATTGGGAGTTTAATTAAACTTTATACATGAAATTACTCGTTCTGATCCCCGCTACACAGCCGTATACTTTTTATAATTTTGTGGAATCGGGAACCTCGAAATATTTATCATAACGCGGATCGACTGTCTCTGTCTCTTTCTAGATCGGAAGAATCGATGTTTCCCGGCAAACTATTGGGAGTTTAATTAAACTTTATACATGAAATTACTCGTTCTGATCCCTGCTACACAGCCGTATACTTTTTATAATTTTGTGGAATCGGGAACCTTGAAATATTTATCATAACGCGGATCGACTGTCTCTGTCTCTTTCTAGATCGGAAGAATCGATGTTTCCCGGCAAACTATTGGGAGATTAATTAAACTTTATACATGAAATTACTCGTTTTGATCCCCGCTACACAGCCGTATACTTTTTATAATTTTGTGGAATCGGGAACCTTGAAATATTTATCATAACGCGGATCGACTGTCTCTGTCTCTTTCTAGATCGGAAGAATCGATGTTTCCCGGCAAACTATTGGGAGTTTAATTAAACTTTATACATGAAATTACTCGTTCTGATCCCCGCTACACAGCCGTATACTTTTTATAATTTTGTGGGATCGGGAACCTTGAAATATTTATCATAACGCGGATCGACTGTCTCTGTCTCTTTCTAGATCGGAAGAATCGATGTTTCCCGGCAAACTATTGGGAGTTTAATTAAACTTTATACATGAAATTACTCGTTCTGATCCCTGCTACACAGCCGTATACTTTTTATAATTTTGTGGAATCGGGAACCTTGAAATATTTATCATAACGCGGATCGACTGTCTCTGTCTCTTTCTAGATCGGAAGAATCGATGTTTCCCGGCAAACTATTGGGAGATTAATTAAACTTTATAGATGAAATTACTCGTTTTGATCCCCGCTACACAGCCGTATAATTTTTATAATTTTGTGGAATCGGGAACCTCGAAATATTTATCATAACGCGGATCGACTGTCTCTGTCTCTTTCTAGATCGGAAGAATCGATGTTTCCCGGCAAACTATTGGGAGATTAATTAAACTTTATACATGAAATTACTCGTTTTGATCCCCGCTACACAGCCGTATACTTTTTATAATTTTGTGGAATCGGGAACCTTGAAATATTTATCATAACGCGGATCGACTGTCTCTGTCTCTTTCTAGATCGGAAGAATCGATGTTTCCCGGCAAACTATTGGGAGTTTAATTAAACTTTATACATGAAATTACTCGTTCTGATCCCCGCTACACAGCCGTATACTTTTTATAATTTTGTGGAATCGGGAACCTTGAAATATTTATCATAACGCGGATCGACTGTCTCTGTCTCTTTCTAGATCGGAAGAATCGATGTTTCCCGGCAAACTATTGGGAGTTTAATTAAACTTTATACATGAAATTACTCGTTCTGATCCCTGCTACACAGCCGTATACTTTTTATAATTTTGTGGAATCGGGAACCTCGAAATATTTATCATAACGCGGATCGACTGTCTCTGTCTCTTTCTAGATCGGAAGAATCGATGTTTCCCGGCAAACTATTGGGAGATTAATTAAACTTTTTACATGAAATTACTCGTTTTGATCCCCGCTACACAGCCGTATACTTTTTATAATTTTGTGGAATCGGGAACCTTGAAATATTTATCATAACGCGGATCGACTGTCTCTGTCTCTTTCTAGATCGGAAGAATCGATGTTTCCCGGCAAACTATTGGGAGTTTAATTAAACTTTATACATGAAATTACTCGTTCTGATCCCTGCTACACAGCCGTATACTTTTTATAATTTTGTGGAATCGGGAACCTTGAAATATTTATCATAACGCGGATCGACTGTCTCTGTCTCTTTCTAGATCGGAAGAATCGATGTTTCCCGGCAAACTAATGGGATATTAATTAAACTTTATACACGAAATTACTCGTTTTGATCCCTGCTACACAGCCGTATACTTTTTATAATTTTGTGGAATCGGGAACCTTGAAATATTTAACATAACGCGGATCGTCTATCTCTGTCTCTTTCTAGATCGGAAGAATCGATGTTTCCCGGCAAACTAATGGGAGTTTAATTAAACTTTATGCATCAAATCATTCAGTTTGACTCCTGCAACACAACCAAACACTCTCTGTAATTTTCTGAACTGAAAAACCACTGAAATTGCGCTCGAAATGCGGAGCGACGGGTCGACGCGTCTGCACTGTGCGACAGCTAGTCAAAACGTCCGAACAGCGTATTGTTTTCGATCTCTTGGTATAATATTCGTATTCCTTGCTGTGTATAGCTTCCGATCGATTATTGCAATGGTCAAAGTTCCAGCGGCGTAATGCTTTCCATAAGATTACATTAATATAACCAGCGGCATATTGCTTTCTATCTTGTAATGAAAATTTTATAACCAAGTACCAACGGCGTATTGCTTTCGTTCGGA
>NW_027476205.1:312500-317500 GCF_051020955.1 Megalopta genalis | reverse complement strand
GTGTCCGGCGTACCTTCTACCGTGGGCTCGGTTTTCACCGAGACCGCTCGCGTGGGAGTCACACATCTTTGCAAGATCACACGAGGATTGGCGATATTAATCACCTTCCCGGATCTTGTCTTTCTCACAGACGCGGGGGGACTGACAGCTGCATTTGCAGTTCCCGCGTCTGCGGCGACGGCTTCACTCCGAGTAGGAGCTGGACCCGTCGTCTTTGGACGCTTAGTTTTTTGTTCATTAATTTTATTCAGACCCATAATGTGTCTTGGTCTTTCATCCAGTGCGCTCCCCGGCCACCACCGACCCACACAATTTGGAACCCGCCAAAGGCTGAGTTAGGGCTACGCACCGAATATAGTCTGCTGGCTGGGTCGGTAGTAGATAGGGACATCTATTGTGAATGAGCTTTAATGAGCGCGACGCGCTAGCTCGTCGTACCAGGCTTGGTTAGCCTATACCGACGGTGTTAGGGTGAGTGAAACCACGGACAAGGGGGTACGCATGCATCTGGAGCATGCATGCGTCGTGCTTGTGAAAAACCCCTCCGTCATCATTTAAGGTTCATCCGGAGGGAAGACCGTCCCGTGTGGGAGGTGACCCGCTTAGCCGTCGCGCTTGCAGGTACATGGCAAGCCATGGGCTTGAAAGCGCGACGTTTCCAGCGGGGGCCACGAGGAGGCGGGGTCACCAGCGCGAGGCTCGGTCTCTTGCGGGTCCGCATGATTTCTCATGTGGAGATTATAGACGTCTAGACACACTAACTGTTGTTAGTGCCCGCGTGGTCTAGACGGCTGTACCGGGGTCTGGGTTGATCCTAAGTTCCACTAACGTTTTCTAATGTAATGTTCTCTCTATATTTCAATACTGCTATTGCGAATTTTGTGAAGTGTCCGAATGTGTCTTCTAGAACGAGTTCTCTGAGCTGGCAAGGCCAGTTTATGCCTGTACTGGTGACGGCTACCATAAGGGTTTCTCTTTCTTTGCGTAGGTGTGGGCAGTCGAAGACAATGTGATGTACATTGTCCGCCCGCCCACAATCGCAGATGTCTGATTCTAAGGATTTCATGCTTTTTAATATGTTCCTTATGTTACCGTGACCAGATAGAAGTTGTACGACGTAGTGGTTTAGGACCACCCAGTTTGCTTCAAGTCTTTGGCGAACGTTCCCGAAAAACTCATGTGTTATCTGGCCTTTTGTTGAGTTGGTCCAAATTTCCTGCCAGGCATCGAGAGTCTGCTCCCGGATGTCTTTTTGCAGTTTGTTTTTTATTTCTATGGATGGTGTTGGTTGTAGTGTTGTGAATTCTAAGTTTCGGATTTTGAAATTTTGATTTCTGCTTAGATTGTATTTTGCTCTTCTCTCCTCTAAGAGTAGTTCTATCGGTATTGCGCCTGTGATTACCATTAGGGCATCGTATGAGATTGTTCTATATGATTTTGAAACTCTGATAAGGGCATGTCTTTGAGTTTTGTGTAAGAGTCTAATGTGATGTGAATTGTTAACCTTGTCTGACCAGGCAGCAGCGGCGTAGGTGAGTATAGGAACAAAGACTCCGTTGTAAATAGTAGCTAGGGTCTTGTGGTTAAGTCCCCAGTTGGCTTTGGCAATTGTAGCAAGAGCGTGAAATATCATTTTGCTTTTATTTGATATTAGTTGCAGGTGAGGAGTTATGTTTAATCTTGTGCCAAATTTGACACCGAGATATTTAACGGAGTTTTTCATTTTAAGTGAGCTGTTCCCGATCTTGACTGTGGGAGGTCTTCTAATATCTAGAAAGCCTTTTAGCAGAATCATTTCTGATTTCTGTGATGAAATTTGGAGTTTTTGTTCCCTACACCATTCTAAGATTGTGGCTGTGATGGAGTTTGCAGTTGTTTCCAACTGTAATCTAGAGTCTCCTGAAGTGAGGACTATTAGGTCGTCCGCGTAAGCAATGACTTTGTGGCCTAGACTATTTAGGCGATTTAGAAGTTCGTCGAATATTAAGTTCCAGAACATGGGTCCCAGGATAGAACCTTGAGGGCAACCTTTGTTTACTGATTTGCGGGATATGAAGCTAGAGGTGACTATCTCTGCTGTTCGGTCAGAGAGGTAACTTTGAATAACTTTGTATATATTTTGCGGACAATTTCTATTTTTTAGGTTCCAGAGGATGCTGGGCCACCATACCGAATCGAAAGCTCCTGAGATGTCGAAGAGCAGACCTATCATATATTTGTTCCGAGAGTAAGTTACATGTTTTCTTAATTCAACCATGGCGTCCTCTGTTGACCTTCCGGGTTTGAATCCGAATTGTCTATCAGAGGTGAGCTCATGGTTGTGCAGAAGGCAGTGGATCTTATTGGCCATAAGCTTTTCCAGAATTTTGCCGAGGACTGGGAGGAGAGAGATCGGCCTATAGGACTTAGGATCGCTCTCCTCTTTCTCTTTTCCTTTAAGTAGCACACGAATCTGAGCACGCTTCCATTGTTTTGGGAATACGCCGTGGGTTAGGCAATCATTAAACAGTTCTGTGATTTCCCCATGTAGGGTAGTCCAGGCCCGCTTAATGATTACGTTTTCTAGTCGGTCGTGTCCGGGGGCTTTATTCGGTTTAAGGGATTTTACTATTGTGGCTATGTCTGTTTTTAAGAATGGGGGAGAATTTTCCGTGGCTGGAGGTGACGACGTCTCCAGTCGGATGTTAATTTGTCTGTTTGTTTCGTTGGTCGTGTTATCGTCTGGAACTAGGTGGGCTAAGAGTTTGTCTATTGTGTCGCGTAGTGTGATTGTTTGTTCACCTTGTATTTGTATACTTTCGCATACTTTGTCTGCTTTTAGTTTTTTGTTTGCTATTTTGTATGTTATTCCCCATGCGTTTTCGTTTCCTTCCTTGGAGACGAAGTTTCTCCAGCTTTTGAGTTTCGCGGATCTAATTTTTGATATATATTTATTTCGGAGGGTTCGATAAGACTCTCCTAAGGATTGCCTTACCGATTTCGTTTTTGTTCTTTGATAGATACGTCTTGCCTCAGTGACCTCTTTTCTAAGTTTGCTTAGTTGCGGAGTCCACCAAGGGACGGATTTCGGGAAGCGTGTTTTTTGCGGGATGGATTGTTCTGCTGCTGTTATGATTTTATTTTCTATTTTCGCGGCGAGTGATTCTGGAGTTGAGGTTTCTAAGGGGGGCGGGTCGTTTGTAGTTTTGTTGGAGAGACAGTGGTGAAATTTGTCCCAGTCTGCTTTTTTAACGTTGAACCTATTGGTTCTGACTGGTCGGCTAGAAGTGTGGAATAGTTGGATGGAATAGGTTATTAGACTGTGGTCGCTCGTGGTCGTACTGTCATGTACCGACCAACACCTGATTTTGTCGAATGAGTTTGCACACGCTAGAGTGAGATCAATGTTAGAAGTTCCTCTAGGTGTGTTGAATGTGAAGGTTGCGGAAGGCTTATTAACTACGAAGAGTCTGTGTTGGGAGATGAAATCTTCCATTGTCTCTCCTCGAGGATCTGTGCGTTTGCTGAACCAGAGGGGGGAGTTCGCGTTTGAATCTAAGCTAATTATTATTTTATGCCCCTTGAGAGTTGTAATTGCTTTATCTAGGTGGGCTAAGTATGAGTCTATGTTTTCGCAAAATTGGAGATACGCGTTGATTATGTAGAATCTGTCGTCTTTCGTGCAGATTTCTACGCATGTGCAATGGGTGTTGCTTATTTGTGCGATCTTAAGGGCTTCTATTTCGGTGTTGAAAATAACTATTGCTGATTTAATTTTGTCCGCGGTAGAGATTTTTGAAAAGCGTTTTTTGTCGGTTATGATTTTTGTAGTAATTCCGAAGCCTGGGATGGAGTTCGCGTTACTGTAGGGCTCCTGAAGCAAGAGTATATCTATCTTTTTGTTTGTCGCTATCTGTCTGAGTTCGTCAGTTACTGTCTTAGAACCTCCGGCGTTTATTTGTGCTACTTTTAGGATTCGCGTGCTACTTGTGTTGCGTCTAGTGGATACTTGGCCTATTTTAAGGGTGGGCATGGATTGGGAGTGGTTAGGTTTATAAACCATAATCCGTGCGAGCGAGGACCTGATTTATAGCAGCGATGTATGCCGGACATTCGCTGTGGGTGACAGAGTGGGTGGCGGGTTTGCCGGTTTTCTGGCAATTATGGCAGCAGGACGGTTTGGCCTTGTTTGGGCATGTTTTGAAAGTGTGGTCTTGCTCGGCGCAATGACCACAAATGTCTTTCTCGGCGCGGCAGTATTTCGTCGTGTGACCGAAGCTGTGGCACTTGTAACAGCGGGTCGCCGCGATGTAATCGTTGACGCGGCAACAATTCCATGCGACGTAGACTCGCTCTTTCTTGACGAGGATGTCGCGGGCCTGTTTAGACACTTCTAGAATCCAGTTGCATCTATCTCTGTTTTTGTCGCCTGATTTAAATGCGAGTTTGATCTGTTGGGAAATAGATTTTTCGGGGCCGTCGAGATTCTGGTTGACGATAGCCTTAAGTGTGGCTTCGTCACTCTCGAGTTTCGGGACGTCGTACAATATTATTCTGGGATTTTTCTTTAGCGGGGCTCCTACTATTAGGCCGGCAGCTTTCAACTGCGCGTTGCCTTGAAGGGTGGTTAGGTCAGAATTTTTAGAGGACTCGACTAGGATCCCGTTGCCCTGGATCCTCCTGATGCTCTTTATTTGCAATTTGTTCTCGGAAGGGGAAACGAGCTTCAGGACTGCTTCCTTGGTCTTCTCACTGGATTCGAAGACCTTGGGATCCTGTGGAAGGATCGTGATCGCGCTAGGAGGGTTCTGTTTTAAATTTGAAAGAGCCGCAGTTTTGGAGCGGACTCCGACTCTTTCGGCGTAGGTGGTGGGTCGGGAGGGTTCTTTCGATACTTGACACTTTTCAGTGACTGTCTCGAGGGTCTTGCGCTGCATTTTATTTTCGGAGGTGATGGCGTGGATTTGGCCCTCGAGGTTACTGCAGCGGAGGAGGGACGCTCCAAGGATACTTTGCAGTTT
>NW_027476205.1:287500-302500 GCF_051020955.1 Megalopta genalis | reverse complement strand
CGAGACGCGCCGCGTACGCCCGAATATTTTCAAAGTCCCAACGTACCGATCAAGAGTAAAGTACCATTTTCCTACATTAGATTTCGTTCTAAATGCTTAATCCCTATGTAAAAACGTTAGTTAAGCAAGAATATCGTATTTTTAAAAAAATCTAATGATAGGATTTTCCAGAAAATTGAAAAAACCGAAAAATGTCAAGAGTAAAGTGCCATTTTCTGACATTAGATTTCGTTCTAAATGCTTAATCCCTATGTAGAAACGTTAGTTAAGCAAGAATATCGTATTTTTAAAAAAATCTAATGATAGGATTCTTCAGAAAATTGAAAAAACCGTAAAATGTCAAGAGTAAAGTGCCCTTACTTTAAACAATGTATCGTTCTAAATGCTTAATCCCTATGTAAAAAAGTTATTTAAGCAGGAATATGTTATTGAAAAAAATTAGAAAAATTTATTTTAGCCGTAAATCGAAAATAATGGATCGAGCGAATCGGTCGATTGCGCCGAGACGCGCTATGATGCAACAGACGAGCGATTGGAACGCCCGAATATTTTCAAAGTCCCAACGTACCGATCAAGAGTAAAGTACCATTTTCCTACATTAGATTTCGTTCTAAATGCTTAATCCCTATGTAAAAACGTTAGTTAAGCAAGAATATCGTATTTTTAAAAAAATCTAATGATAGGATTTTCCAGAAAAATGAAAAAACCGAAAAATGTCAAGAGTAAAGTGCCATTTTCTGACATTAGATTTCGTTCTAAATGCTTAATCCCTATGTAGAAACGTTAGTTAAGCAAGAATATCGTATTTTTAAAAAAATCTAATGATAGGATTTTTCAGAAAATTGAAAAAACCGTAAAATGTCAAGAGTAAAGTGCCCTTACTTTAAACAATGTATCGTTCTAAATGCTTAATCCCTATGTAAAAAAGTTATTTAAGCAGGAATATGTTATTGAAAAAAATTAGAAAAATTTATTTTAGCCGTAAATCGAAAATAATGGATCGAGCGAATCGCTCGATTGCGCCGAGACGCGCGATGATGCAACAGACGAGCGATTGGAACGCCCGAATATTTTCAAAGTCCCAACGTACCGATCAAGAGTAAAGTACCATTTTCCTACATTAGATTTCGTTCTAAATGCTTAATCCCTATGTAGAAACGTTAGTTAAGCAAGAATATCGTATTTTTAAAAAAATCTAATGATAGGATTTTCCAGAAAATTGAAAAAACCGAAAAATGTCAAGAGTAAAGTGCCATTTTCTGACATTAGATTTCGTTCTAAATGCTTAATCCCTATGTAGAAACGTTAGATAAGCAAGAATATCGTATTTTTAAAAAAATCTAATGATAGGATTTTTCAGAAAATTGAAAAAACCGTAAAATGTCAAGAGTAAAGTGCCCTTATTTTAAACAATCTATCGTTCTAAATGCTTAATCCCTATGTAAAAAAGTTATCTAAGCAAGAATATGTTATTGAATAAAATGAGAAAAATTTATTTTAGCCGTAAATCGAAAATAATGGTTCGAGCGAATCGCTCGATTGCGCCGAGACGCGCTATGATGCAACAGACGAGCGATTGGAACGCCCGAATATTTTCAAAGTCCCAACGTACCGATCAAGAGTAAAGTACCATTTTCCTACATTAGATTTCGTTCTAAATGCTTAATCCCTATGTAGAAACGTTAGTTAAGCAAGAATATCGTATTTTTAAAAAAATCTAATGATAGGATTTTCCAGAAAAATGAAAAAACCGAAAAATGTCAAGAGTAAAGTGCCATTTTCTGACATTAGATTTCGTTCTAAATGCTTAATCCCTATGTAGAAACGTTAGTTAAGCAAGAATATCGTATTTTTAAAAAAATCTAATGATAGGATTTTTCAGAAAATTGAAAAAACCGTAAAATGTCAAGAGTAAAGTGCCCTTACTTTAAACAATATATCGTTCTAAATGCTTAATCCCTATGTAAAAAAGTTATTTAAGCAGGAATATGTTATTGAAAAAAATTAGAAAAATTTATTTTAGCCGTAAATCGAAAATAATGGATCGAGCGAATCGGTCGATTGCGCCGAGACGCGCTATGATGCAACAGACGAGCGATTGGAACGCCCGAATATTTTCAAAGTCCCAACGTACCGATCAAGAGTAAAGTACCATTTTCCTACATTAGATTTCGTTCTAAATGCTTAATCCCTATGTAAAAACGTTAGTTAAGCAAGAATATCGTATTTTTAAAAAAATCTAATGATAGGATTTTCCAGAAAATTGAAAAAACCGAAAAATGTCAAGAGTAAAGTGCCATTTTCTGACATTAGATTTCGTTCTAAATGCTTAATCCCTATGTAGAAACGTTAGTTAAGCAAGAATATCGTATTTTTAAAAAAATCTAATGATAGGATTCTTCAGAAAATTGAAAAAACCGTAAAATGTCAAGAGTAAAGTGCCCTTACTTTAAACAATGTATCGTTCTAAATGCTTAATCCCTATGTAAAAAAGTTATTTAAGCAGGAATATGTTATTGAAAAAAATTAGAAAAATTTATTTTAGCCGTAAATCGAAAATAATGGGGACACCGGAGCTGTTCGAAGCGCCGAGCGCGTCGCGTACGCCCGAATATTTTCAAAGTCCCAACGTACCGATCAAGAGTAAAGTACCATTTTCCTACATTAGATTTCGTTCTAAATGCTTAATCCCTATGTAAAAACGTTAGTTAAGCAAGAATATCGTATTTTTAAAAAAATCTAATGATAGGATTTTCCAGAAAATTGAAAAAACCGAAAAATGTCAAGAGTAAAGTGCCATTTTCTGACATTAGATTTCGTTCTAAATGCTTAATCCCTATGTAGAAACGTTAGTTAAGCAAGAATATCGTATTTTTAAAAAAATCTAATGATAGGATTCTTCAGAAAATTGAAAAAACCGTAAAATGTCAAGAGTAAAGTGCCCTTACTTTAAACAATGTATCGTTCTAAATGCTTAATCCCTATGTAAAAAAGTTATTTAAGCAGGAATATGTTATTGAAAAAAATTAGAAAAATTTATTTTAGCCGTAAATCGAAAATAATGGATCGAGCGAATCGGTCGATTGCGCCGAGACGCGCTATGATGCAACAGACGAGCGATTGGAACGCCCGAATATTTTCAAAGTCCCAACGTACCGATCAAGAGTAAAGTACCATTTTCCTACATTAGATTTCGTTCTAAATGCTTAATCCCTATGTAAAAACGTTAGTTAAGCAAGAATATCGTATTTTTAAAAAAATCTAATGATAGGATTTTCCAGAAAATTGAAAAAACCGAAAAATGTCAAGAGTAAAGTGCCATTTTCTGACATTAGATTTCGTTCTAAATGCTTAATCCCTATGTAGAAACGTTAGTTAAGCAAGAATATCGTATTTTTAAAAAAATCTAATGATAGGATTTTTCAGAAAATTGAAAAAACCGTAAAATGTCAAGAGTAAAGTGCCCTTACTTTAAACAATGTATCGTTCTAAATGCTTAATCCCTATGTAAAAAAGTTATTTAAGCAGGAATATGTTATTGAAAAAAATTAGAAAAATTTATTTTAGCCGTAAATCGAAAATAATGGATCGAGCGAATCGGTCGATTGCGCCGAGACGCGCTATGATGCAACAGACGAGCGATTGGAACGCCCGAATATTTTCAAAGTCCCAACGTACCGATCAAGAGTAAAGTACCATTTTCCTACATTAGATTTCGTTCTAAATGCTTAATCCCTATGTAAAAACGTTAGTTAAGCAAGAATATCGTATTTTTAAAAAAATCTAATGATAGGATTTTCCAGAAAATTGAAAAAACCGAAAAATGTCAAGAGTAAAGTGCCATTTTCTGACATTAGATTTCGTTCTAAATGCTTAATCCCTATGTAGAAACGTTAGTTAAGCAAGAATATCGTATTTTTAAAAAAATCTAATGATAGGATTTTTCAGAAAATTGAAAAAACCGTAAAATGTCAAGAGTAAAGTGCCCTTACTTTAAACAATGTATCGTTCTAAATGCTTAATCCCTATGTAAAAAAGTTATTTAAGCAGGAATATGTTATTGAAAAAAATTAGAAAAATTTATTTTAGCCGTAAATCGAAAATAATGGATCGAGCGAATCGGTCGATTGCGCCGAGACGCGCTATGATGCAACAGACGAGCGATTGGAACGCCCGAATATTTTCAAAGTCCCAACGTACCGATCAAGAGTAAAGTACCATTTTCCTACATTAGATTTCGTTCTAAATGCTTAATCCCTATGTAAAAACGTTAGTTAAGCAAGAATATCGTATTTTTAAAAAAATCTAATGATAGGATTTTCCAGAAAATTGAAAAAACCGAAAAATGTCAAGAGTAAAGTGCCATTTTCTGACATTAGATTTCGTTCCAAATGCTTAATCCCTATGTAGAAACGTTAGTTAAGCAAGAATATCGTATTTTTAAAAAAATCTAATGATAGGATTTTTCAGAAAATTGAAAAAACCGTAAAATGTCAAGAGTAAAGTGCCCTTACTTTAAACAATGTATCGTTCTAAATGCTTAATCCCTATGTAAAAAAGTTATTTAAGCAGGAATATGTTATTGAAAAAAATTAGAAAAATTTATTTTAGCCGTAAATCGAAAATAATGGATCGAGCGAATCGCTCGATTGCGCCGAGACGCGCTATGATGCAACAGACGAGCGATTGGAACGCCCGAATATTTTCAAAGTCCCAACGTACCGATCAAGAGTAAAGTACCATTTTCCTACATTAGATTTCGTTCTAAATGCTTAATCCCTATGTAGAAACGTTAGTTAAGCAAGAATATCGTATTTTTAAAAAAATCTAATGATAGGATTTTCCAGAAAATTGAAAAAACCGAAAAATGTCAAGAGTAAAGTGCCATTTTCTGACATTAGATTTCGTTCTAAATGCTTAATCCCTATGTAGAAACGTTAGTTAAGCAAGAATATCGTATTTTTAAAAAAATCTAATGATAGGATTCTTCAGAAAATTGAAAAAACCGTAAAATGTCAAGAGTAAAGTGCCCTTACTTTAAACAATGTATCGTTCTAAATGCTTAATCCCTATGTAAAAAAGTTATTTAAGCAGGAATATGTTATTGAAAAAAATTAGAAAAATTTATTTTAGCCGTAAATCGAAAATAATGGGGACACCGGAGCTGTTCGAAGCGCCGAGCGCGTCGCGTACGCCCGAATATTTTCAAAGTCCCAACGTACCGATCAAGAGTAAAGTACCATTTTCCTACATTAGATTTCGTTCTAAATGCTTAATCCCTATGTAAAAACGTTAGTTAAGCAAGAATATCGTATTTTTAAAAAAATCTAATGATAGGATTTTCCAGAAAATTGAAAAAACCGAAAAATGTCAAGAGTAAAGTGCCATTTTCTGACATTAGATTTCGTTCTAAATGCTTAATCCCTATGTAGAAACGTTAGTTAAGCAAGAATATCGTATTTTTAAAAAAATCTAATGATAGGATTCTTCAGAAAATTGAAAAAACCGTAAAATGTCAAGAGTAAAGTGCCCTTACTTTAAACAATGTATCGTTCTAAATGCTTAATCCCTATGTAAAAAAGTTATTTAAGCAGGAATATGTTATTGAAAAAAATTAGAAAAATTTATTTTAGCCGTAAATCGAAAATAATGGATCGAGCGAATCGGTCGATTGCGCCGAGACGCGCTATGATGCAACAGACGAGCGATTGGAACGCCCGAATATTTTCAAAGTCCCAACGTACCGATCAAGAGTAAAGTACCATTTTCCTACATTAGATTTCGTTCTAAATGCTTAATCCCTATGTAAAAACGTTAGTTAAGCAAGAATATCGTATTTTTAAAAAAATCTAATGATAGGATTTTCCAGAAAATTGAAAAAACCGAAAAATGTCAAGAGTAAAGTGCCATTTTCTGACATTAGATTTCGTTCTAAATGCTTAATCCCTATGTAGAAACGTTAGTTAAGCAAGAATATCGTATTTTTAAAAAAATCTAATGATAGGATTCTTCAGAAAATTGAAAAAACCGTAAAATGTCAAGAGTAAAGTGCCCTTACTTTAAACAATGTATCGTTCTAAATGCTTAATCCCTATGTAAAAAAGTTATTTAAGCAGGAATATGTTATTGAAAAAAATTAGAAAAATTTATTTTAGCCGTAAATCGAAAATAATGGGGACACCGGAGCTGTTCGAAGCGCCGAGCGCGTCGCGTACGCCCGAATATTTTCAAAGTCCCAACGTACCGATCAAGAGTAAAGTACCATTTTCCTACATTAGATTTCGTTCTAAATGCTTAATCCCTATGTAAAAACGTTAGTTAAGCAAGAATATCGTATTTTTAAAAAAATCTAATGATAGGATTTTTCAGAAAATTGAAAAAACCGTAAAATGTCAAGAGTAAAGTGCCCTTACTTTAAACAATGTATCGTTCTAAATGCTTAATCCCTATGTAAAAAAGTTATTTAAGCAGGAATATGTTATTGAAAAAAATTAGAAAAATTTATTTTAGCCGTAAATCGAAAATAATGGATCGAGCGAATCGGTCGATTGCGCCGAGACGCGCTATGATGCAACAGACGAGCGATTGGAACGCCCGAATATTTTCAAAGTCCCAACGTACCGATCAAGAGTAAAGTACCATTTTCCTACATTAGATTTCGTTCTAAATGCTTAATCCCTATGTAAAAACGTTAGTTAAGCAAGAATATCGTATTTTTAAAAAAATCTAATGATAGGATTTTCCAGAAAATTGAAAAAACCGAAAAATGTCAAGAGTAAAGTGCCATTTTCTGACATTAGATTTCGTTCTAAATGCTTAATCCCTATGTAGAAACGTTAGTTAAGCAAGAATATCGTATTTTTAAAAAAATCTAATGATAGGATTTTTCAGAAAATTGAAAAAACCGTAAAATGTCAAGAGTAAAGTGCCCTTACTTTAAACAATGTATCGTTCTAAATGCTTAATCCCTATGTAAAAAAGTTATTTAAGCAGGAATATGTTATTGAAAAAAATTAGAAAAATTTATTTTAGCCGTAAATCGAAAATAATGGATCGAGCGAATCGGTCGATTGCGCCGAGACGCGCTATGATGCAACAGACGAGCGATTGGAACGCCCGAATATTTTCAAAGTCCCAACGTACCGATCAAGAGTAAAGTACCATTTTCCTACATTAGATTTCGTTCTAAATGCTTAATCCCTATGTAAAAACGTTAGTTAAGCAAGAATATCGTATTTTTAAAAAAATCTAATGATAGGATTTTCCAGAAAATTGAAAAAACCGAAAAATGTCAAGAGTAAAGTGCCATTTTCTGACATTAGATTTCGTTCCAAATGCTTAATCCCTATGTAGAAACGTTAGTTAAGCAAGAATATCGTATTTTTAAAAAAATCTAATGATAGGATTTTTCAGAAAATTGAAAAAACCGTAAAATGTCAAGAGTAAAGTGCCCTTACTTTAAACAATGTATCGTTCTAAATGCTTAATCCCTATGTAAAAAAGTTATTTAAGCAGGAATATGTTATTGAAAAAAATTAGAAAAATTTATTTTAGCCGTAAATCGAAAATAATGGATCGAGCGAATCGCTCGATTGCGCCGAGACGCGCTATGATGCAACAGACGAGCGATTGGAACGCCCGAATATTTTCAAAGTCCCAACGTACCGATCAAGAGTAAAGTACCATTTTCCTACATTAGATTTCGTTCTAAATGCTTAATCCCTATGTAGAAACGTTAGTTAAGCAAGAATATCGTATTTTTAAAAAAATCTAATGATAGGATTTTCCAGAAAATTGAAAAAACCGAAAAATGTCAAGAGTAAAGTGCCATTTTCTGACATTAGATTTCGTTCTAAATGCTTAATCCCTATGTAGAAACGTTAGTTAAGCAAGAATATCGTATTTTTAAAAAAATCTAATGATAGGATTCTTCAGAAAATTGAAAAAACCGTAAAATGTCAAGAGTAAAGTGCCCTTACTTTAAACAATGTATCGTTCTAAATGCTTAATCCCTATGTAAAAAAGTTATTTAAGCAGGAATATGTTATTGAAAAAAATTAGAAAAATTTATTTTAGCCGTAAATCGAAAATAATGGATCGAGCGAATCGGTCGATTGCGCCGAGACGCGCTATGATGCAACAGACGAGCGATTGGAACGCCCGAATATTTTCAAAGTCCCAACGTACCGATCAAGAGTAAAGTACCATTTTCCTACATTAGATTTCGTTCTAAATGCTTAATCCCTATGTAAAAACGTTAGTTAAGCAAGAATATCGTATTTTTAAAAAAATCTAATGATAGGATTTTCCAGAAAATTGAAAAAACCGAAAAATGTCAAGAGTAAAGTGCCATTTTCTGACATTAGATTTCGTTCTAAATGCTTAATCCCTATGTAGAAACGTTAGTTAAGCAAGAATATCGTATTTTTAAAAAAATCTAATGATAGGATTCTTCAGAAAATTGAAAAAACCGTAAAATGTCAAGAGTAAAGTGCCCTTACTTTAAACAATGTATCGTTCTAAATGCTTAATCCCTATGTAAAAAAGTTATTTAAGCAGGAATATGTTATTGAAAAAAATTAGAAAAATTTATTTTAGCCGTAAATCGAAAATAATGGATCGAGCGAATCGGTCGATTGCGCCGAGACGCGCTATGATGCAACAGACGAGCGATTGGAACGCCCGAATATTTTCAAAGTCCCAACGTACCGATCAAGAGTAAAGTACCATTTTCCTACATTAGATTTCGTTCTAAATGCTTAATCCCTATGTAAAAACGTTAGTTAAGCAAGAATATCGTATTTTTAAAAAAATCTAATGATAGGATTTTCCAGAAAATTGAAAAAACCGAAAAATGTCAAGAGTAAAGTGCCATTTTCTGACATTAGATTTCGTTCTAAATGCTTAATCCCTATGTAGAAACGTTAGTTAAGCAAGAATATCGTATTTTTAAAAAAATCTAATGATAGGATTCTTCAGAAAATTGAAAAAACCGTAAAATGTCAAGAGTAAAGTGCCCTTACTTTAAACAATGTATCGTTCTAAATGCTTAATCCCTATGTAAAAAAGTTATTTAAGCAGGAATATGTTATTGAAAAAAATTAGAAAAATTTATTTTAGCCGTAAATCGAAAATAATGGGGACACCGGAGCTGTTCGAAGCGCCGAGCGCGTCGCGTACGCCCGAATATTTTCAAAGTCCCAACGTACCGATCAAGAGTAAAGTACCATTTTCCTACATTAGATTTCGTTCTAAATGCTTAATCCCTATGTAAAAACGTTAGTTAAGCAAGAATATCGTATTTTTAAAAAAATCTAATGATAGGATTTTCCAGAAAATTGAAAAAACCGAAAAATGTCAAGAGTAAAGTGCCATTTTCTGACATTAGATTTCGTTCTAAATGCTTAATCCCTATGTAGAAACGTTAGTTAAGCAAGAATATCGTATTTTTAAAAAAATCTAATGATAGGATTCTTCAGAAAATTGAAAAAACCGTAAAATGTCAAGAGTAAAGTGCCCTTACTTTAAACAATGTATCGTTCTAAATGCTTAATCCCTATGTAAAAAAGTTATTTAAGCAGGAATATGTTATTGAAAAAAATTAGAAAAATTTATTTTAGCCGTAAATCGAAAATAATGGATCGAGCGAATCGGTCGATTGCGCCGAGACGCGCTATGATGCAACAGACGAGCGATTGGAACGCCCGAATATTTTCAAAGTCCCAACGTACCGATCAAGAGTAAAGTACCATTTTCCTACATTAGATTTCGTTCTAAATGCTTAATCCCTATGTAAAAACGTTAGTTAAGCAAGAATATCGTATTTTTAAAAAAATCTAATGATAGGATTTTCCAGAAAATTGAAAAAACCGAAAAATGTCAAGAGTAAAGTGCCATTTTCTGACATTAGATTTCGTTCTAAATGCTTAATCCCTATGTAGAAACGTTAGTTAAGCAAGAATATCGTATTTTTAAAAAAATCTAATGATAGGATTTTTCAGAAAATTGAAAAAACCGTAAAATGTCAAGAGTAAAGTGCCCTTACTTTAAACAATGTATCGTTCTAAATGCTTAATCCCTATGTAAAAAAGTTATTTAAGCAGGAATATGTTATTGAAAAAAATTAGAAAAATTTATTTTAGCCGTAAATCGAAAATAATGGATCGAGCGAATCGGTCGATTGCGCCGAGACGCGCTATGATGCAACAGACGAGCGATTGGAACGCCCGAATATTTTCAAAGTCCCAACGTACCGATCAAGAGTAAAGTACCATTTTCCTACATTAGATTTCGTTCTAAATGCTTAATCCCTATGTAAAAACGTTAGTTAAGCAAGAATATCGTATTTTTAAAAAAATCTAATGATAGGATTTTCCAGAAAATTGAAAAAACCGAAAAATGTCAAGAGTAAAGTGCCATTTTCTGACATTAGATTTCGTTCTAAATGCTTAATCCCTATGTAGAAACGTTAGTTAAGCAAGAATATCGTATTTTTAAAAAAATCTAATGATAGGATTCTTCAGAAAATTGAAAAAACCGTAAAATGTCAAGAGTAAAGTGCCCTTACTTTAAACAATGTATCGTTCTAAATGCTTAATCCCTATGTAAAAAAGTTATTTAAGCAGGAATATGTTATTGAAAAAAATTAGAAAAATTTATTTTAGCCGTAAATCGAAAATAATGGGGACACCGGAGCTGTTCGAAGCGCCGAGCGCGTCGCGTACGCCCGAATATTTTCAAAGTCCCAACGTACCGATCAAGAGTAAAGTACCATTTTCCTACATTAGATTTCGTTCTAAATGCTTAATCCCTATGTAAAAACGTTAGTTAAGCAAGAATATCGTATTTTTAAAAAAATCTAATGATAGGATTTCCCAGAAAATTGAAAAAACCGAAAAATGTCAAGAGTAAAGTGCCATTTTCTGACATTAGATTTCGTTCTAAATGCTTAATCCCTATGTAGAAACGTTAGTTAAGCAAGAATATCGTATTTTTAAAAAAATCTAATGATAGGATTCTTCAGAAAATTGAAAAAACCGTAAAATGTCAAGAGTAAAGTGCCCTTACTTTAAACAATGTATCGTTCTAAATGCTTAATCCCTATGTAAAAAAGTTATTTAAGCAGGAATATGTTATTGAAAAAAATTAGAAAAATTTATTTTAGCCGTAAATCGAAAATAATGGATCGAGCGAATCGGTCGATTGCGCCGAGACGCGCTATGATGCAACAGACGAGCGATTGGAACGCCCGAATATTTTCAAAGTCCCAACGTACCGATCAAGAGTAAAGTACCATTTTCCTACATTAGATTTCGTTCTAAATGCTTAATCCCTATGTAAAAACGTTAGTTAAGCAAGAATATCGTATTTTTAAAAAAATCTAATGATAGGATTTTCCAGAAAATTGAAAAAACCGAAAAATGTCAAGAGTAAAGTGCCATTTTCTGACATTAGATTTCGTTCTAAATGCTTAATCCCTATGTAGAAACGTTAGTTAAGCAAGAATATCGTATTTTTAAAAAAATCTAATGATAGGATTTTTCAGAAAATTGAAAAAACCGTAAAATGTCAAGAGTAAAGTGCCCTTACTTTAAACAATGTATCGTTCTAAATGCTTAATCCCTATGTAAAAAAGTTATTTAAGCAGGAATATGTTATTGAAAAAAATTAGAAAAATTTATTTTAGCCGTAAATCGAAAATAATGGATCGAGCGAATCGGTCGATTGCGCCGAGACGCGCTATGATGCAACAGACGAGCGATTGGAACGCCCGAATATTTTCAAAGTCCCAACGTACCGATCAAGAGTAAAGTACCATTTTCCTACATTAGATTTCGTTCTAAATGCTTAATCCCTATGTAGAAACGTTAGTTAAGCAAGAATATCGTATTTTTAAAAAAATCTAATGATAGGATTTTCCAGAAAATTGAAAAAACCGAAAAATGTCAAGAGTAAAGTGCCATTTTCTGACATTAGATTTCGTTCTAAATGCTTAATCCCTATGTAGAAACGTTAGATAAGCAAGAATATCGTATTTTTAAAAAAATCTAATGATAGGATTTTTCAGAAAATTGAAAAAACCGTAAAATGTCAAGAGTAAAGTGCCCTTATTTTAAACAATCTATCGTTCTAAATGCTTAATCCCTATGTAAAAAAGTTATCTAAGCAAGAATATGTTATTGAATAAAATGAGAAAAATTTATTTTAGCCGTAAATCGAAAAGAAGTCTGTTCGTTTCTCTGTCTCTCTCGCGCGATCGAACTATCGATGTTTCCCGGCAAACTATTGGGAGTTTAATTAAACTTTATACATGAAATTACTCGTTCTGATCCCCGCTACACAGCCGTATACTTTTTATAATTTTGTGGAATCGGGAACCTTGAAATATTTATCATAACGCGGATCGACTGTCTCTGTCTCTTTCTAGATCGGAAGAATCGATGTTTCCCGGCAAACTATTGGGAGTTTAATTAAACTTTATACATGAAATTACTCGTTCTGATCCCCGCTACACAGCCGTATACTTTTTATAATTTTGTGGAATCGGGAACCTCGAAATATTTATCATAACGCGGATCGACTGTCTCTGTCTCTTTCTAGATCGGAAGAATCGATGTTTCCCGGCAAACTATTGGGAGTTTAATTAAACTTTATACATGAAATTACTCGTTCTGATCCCTGCTACACAGCCGTATACTTTTTATAATTTTGTGGACCGGGAACCTTGAAATATTTATCATAACGCGGATCGACTGTCTCTGTCTCTTTCTAGATCGGAAGAATCGATGTTTCCCGGCAAACTATTGGGAGATTAATTAAACTTTATACATGAAATTACTCGTTTTGATCCCCGCTACACAGCCGTATACTTTTTATAATTTTGTGGAATCGGGAACCTTGAAATATTTATCATAACGCGGATCGACTGTCTCTGTCTCTTTCTAGATCGGAAGAATCGATGTTTCCCGGCAAACTATTGGGAGTTTAATTAAACTTTATACATGAAATTACTCGTTCTGATCCCCGCTACACAGCCGTATACTTTTTATAATTTTGTGGGATCGGGAACCTTGAAATATTTATCATAACGCGGATCGACTGTCTCTGTCTCTTTCTAGATCGGAAGAATCGATGTTTCCCGGCAAACTATTGGGAGTTTAATTAAACTTTATACATGAAATTACTCGTTCTGATCCCTGCTACACAGCCGTATACTTTTTATAATTTTGTGGAATCGGGAACCTTGAAATATTTATCATAACGCGGATCGACTGTCTCTGTCTCTTTCTAGATCGGAAGAATCGATGTTTCCCGGCAAACTATTGGGAGATTAATTAAACTTTATACATGAAATTACTCGTTTTGATCCCCGCTACACAGCCGTATAATTTTTATAATTTTGTGGAATCGGGAACCTCGAAATATTTATCATAACGCGGATCGACTGTCTCTGTCTCTTTCTAGATCGGAAGAATCGATGTTTCCCGGCAAACTATTGGGAGATTAATTAAACTTTATACATGAAATTACTCGTTTTGATCCCCGCTACACAGCCGTATACTTTTTATAATTTTGTGGAATCGGGAACCTTGAAATATTTATCATAACGCGGATCGACTGTCTCTGTCTCTTTCTAGATCGGAAGAATCGATGTTTCCCGGCTAACTATTGGGAGTTTAATTAAACTTTATACATGAAATTACTCGTTCTGATCCCCGCTACACAGCCGTATACTTTTTATAATTTTGTGGAATCGGGAACCTTGAAATATTTATCATAACGCGGATCGACTGTCTCTGTCTCTTTCTAGATCGGAAGAATCGATGTTTCCCGGCAAACTATTGGGAGTTTAATTAAACTTTATACATGAAATTACTCGTTCTGATCCCTGCTACACAGCCGTATACTTTTTATAATTTTGTGGAATCGGGAACCTCGAAATATTTATCATAACGCGGATCGACTGTCTCTGTCTCTTTCTAGATCGGAAGAATCGATGTTTCCCGGCAAACTATTGGGAGATTAATTAAACTTTTTACATGAAATTACTCGTTTTGATCCCCGCTACACAGCCGTATACTTTTTATAATTTTGTGGAATCGGGAACCTTGAAATATTTATCATAACGCGGATCGACTGTCTCTGTCTCTTTCTAGATCGGAAGAATCGATGTTTCCCGGCAAACTATTGGGAGTTTAATTAAACTTTATACATGAAATTACTCGTTCTGATCCCTGCTACACAGCCGTATACTTTTTATAATTTTGTGGAATCGGGAACCTTGAAATATTTATCATAACGCGGATCGACTGTCTCTGTCTCTTTCTAGATCGGAAGAATCGATGTTTCCCGGCAAACTATTGGGAGATTAATTAAACTTTATACATGAAATTACTCGTTTTGATCCCCGCTACACAGCCGTATACTTTTTATAATTTTGTGGAATCGGGAACCTTGAAATATTTATCATAACGCGGATCGACTGTCTCTGTCTCTTTCTAGATCGGAAGAATCGATGTTTCCCGGCAAACTATTGGGAGTTTAATTAAACTTTATACATGAAATTACTCGTTCTGATCCCCGCTACACAGCCGTATACTTTTTATAATTTTGTGGGATCGGGAACCTTGAAATATTTATCATAACGCGGATCGACTGTCTCTGTCTCTTTCTAGATCGGAAGAATCGATGTTTCCCGGCAAACTATTGGGAGTTTAATTAAACTTTATACATGAAATTACTCGTTCTGATCCCTGCTACACAGCCGTATACTTTTTATAATTTTGTGGAATCGGGAACCTTGAAATATTTATCATAACGCGGATCGACTGTCTCTGTCTCTTTCTAGATCGGAAGAATCGATGTTTCCCGGCAAACTATTGGGAGATTAATTAAACTTTATACATGAAATTACTCGTTTTGATCCCCGCTACACAGCCGTATAATTTTTATAATTTTGTGGAATCGGGAACCTCGAAATATTTATCATAACGCGGATCG
>NW_027476205.1:275000-282500 GCF_051020955.1 Megalopta genalis | reverse complement strand
TTATTGCCAACGAAGGCTTGCAGGTCCTCCTTTCGGTCGGTCTCGACGACGATGCCACCGGAGTGGATGCGTCGGACCGACTTAATTCGGATCGCCTCCTTCGCTGGTTTAACGAGCGACAGAACAGTAACCTTCGTAACTTCGCTGCTCTGTCCTTTTTCCTTCGGCGGGAAGATTTTTACCACATGCTGCGATTGTGGCCGTCTCCCCGCTTCCGGAGAAGCTCCTTTGCAGTCGACTTTGTTCACATGGGCGTAAGTCGACTGCGCGGCGTTGCAGGCCGTCTTCGGGAGAGTTCCCTTGGACGGCCCAGGTCGCATCGCACTCATTACGGCAGGACGCGCTTTTAGGTCCGCCCTGACCGCGGCGAGCTGCCCTTCGACGAAGCTATTCCGTTGAATAAGCTCCTGGACCAGCTCGTTGAGTGCCTCAACCTCGGCGAGTATCTTTGACCCGGACTCCTTATTGACTTTCGACTCAGGTCGAAAGCAAAAGGTCCGTATTTCGGACACTCGCCTAAAGGCTTCGTCTCTTACGAGATCGAGAGGCCGTACCTTCTGCCCGGAGAACGTCCCCTTCGGTCTCCTGGCCCGGTTTACTGCGGCCTTGCCGGTGGGTGCGCCCGGCTTGGCTCGCTTTGACTTTTTGGTGACGGTTTGCCAACCGTCACCAGTAGGGTCCTCGACACGCTCGGGTGCCGACTGCACCTTCACGAGTGACGTGTCTCCGACTCGTTCGATTACTTCCACGTTACCGGTGTCCGGCGTACCTTCTACCGTGGGCTCGGTTTTCACCGAGACCGCTCGCGTGGGAGTCACACATCTTTGCAAGATCACACGAGGATTGGCGATATTAATCACCTTCCCGGATCTTGTCTTTCTCACAGACGCGGGGGGACTGACAGCTGCATTTGCAGTTCCCGCGTCTGCGGCGACGGCTTCACTCCGAGTAGGAGCTGGACCCGTCGTCTTTGGACGCTTAGTTTTTTGTTCATTAATTTTATTCAGACCCATAATGTGTCTTGGTCTTTCATCCAGTGCGCTCCCCGGCCACCACCGACCCACACAATTTGGAACCCGCCAAAGGCTGAGTTAGGGCTACGCACCGAATATAGTCTGCTGGCTGGGTCGGTAGTAGATAGGGACAGTTAGTGTCGTCGTTGTGAGTCTAAAGATGGGCTATGCCTGGGTCCTATGTGGACTATACTAGCCACTCTCTCGACGCGTGCCGATGGTCTGGCTCTACCCTCGTTCGTTATCGTGACAGGGGAAGACAACGTGCTACTCCCGCTGCCACCTCGAGTCCAACCCAATCCAGGCACTCTTGACGGAGTAGTGTTAAAGTCAATTTATCTCCGCAAGAGGGGCTTCAGCCTGGCCCGAGGGGACGAACCCCGAGGGGTCCGCCCAGCATGCCGTTCGAATGGCGGAGTGGACAAGTCCACGTCTGCCCGTCACTCAAGTCGGACACGGGACGACTCCAAAGCTAGCGCCGCCTGATAGGAAGCGCAAGCTGGGTCCCGCGACTTGTGTGCACTAGCCCACCCTCTGTCCTTGCAATTAGAGCAGACCGGAGGTTCACTCTTCTTGCTACAGAGCGTGAAGGTATGCCCCTTTTGGGAGCAGTGACCGCACACGTCCTCCTTGAATTTACAACGCTTCGAGGTATGCCCGAAGCGTTGGCAACGGTAGCACCGAAGCACCTGGACGAAATCCCGTACACGACAGGAGTTCCATCCAAGGTAAACTCGGCTACCCCTCTGCTTCAGCCGCTGAAGATTCTGCGGACTGACGGCAACGACCCAGTTGGCTGTCTCCGGGGTCTTGCCAGCCATGCGGCTGACCCGAATTCCCGAAGGCACATCCTTCTGGTTCGCATCGCAGAGATTTTGCCTCCAAATACTGGAGGCAATTTCGTCCTTACCCATCCGACGCGGGACGTCGTAAACTAAAACCTCGGGGTCCCGCTTGGTAGGTAAGGAGACGGACAGACCCGCGCTCCGGAGCTTCTTATTGCCAACGAAGGCTTGCAGGTCCTCCTTTCGGTCGGTCTCGACGACGATGCCACCGGAGTGGATGCGTCGGACCGACTTAATTCGGATCGCCTCCTTCGCTGGTTTAACGAGCGACAGAACAGTAACCTTCGTAACTTCGCTGCTCTGTCCTTTTTCCTTCGGCGGGAAGATTTTTACCACATGCTGCGATTGTGGCCGTCTCCTCGCTTCCGGAGAAGCTCCTTTGCAGTCGACTTTGTTCACATGGGCGTAAGTCGACTGCGCGGCGTTGCAGGCCGTCTTCGGGAGAGTTCCCTTGGACGGCCCAGGTCGCATCGCACTCATTACGGCAGGACGCGCTTTTAGGTCCGCCCTGACCGCGGCGAGCTGCCCTTCGACGAAGCTATTCCGTTGAATAAGCTCCTGGACCAGCTCGTTGAGTGCCTCAACCTCGGCGAGTATCTTTGACCCGGACTCCTTATTGACTTTCGACTCAGGTCGAAAGCAAAAGGTCCGTATTTCGGACACTCGCCTAAAGGCTTCGTCTCTTACGAGATCGAGAGGCCGTGCCTTCTGCCCGGAGAACGTCCCCTTCGGTCTCCTGGCCCGGTTTACTGCGGCCTTGCCGGTGGGTGCGCCCGGCTTGGCTCGCTTTGACTTTTTGGTGACGGTTTGCCAACCGTCACCAGTAGGGTCCTCGACACGCTCGGGTGCCGACTGCACCTTCTCGAGTGACGTGTCTCCGACTCGTTCGATTACTTCCACGTTACCGGTGTCCGGCGTACCTTCTACCGTGGGCTCGGTTTTCACCGAGACCGCTCGCGTGGGAGTCACACATCTTTGCAAGATCACACGAGGATTGGCGATATTAATCACCTTCCCGGATCTTGTCTTTCTCACAGACGCGGGGGGACTGACAGCTGCATTTGCAGTTCCCGCGTCTGCGGCGACGGCTTCACTCCGAGTAGGAGCTGGACCCGTCGTCTTTGGACGCTTAGTTTTTTGTTCATTAATTTTATTAAGACCCATAATGTGTCTTGGTCTTTCATCCAGTGCGCTCCCCGGCCACCACCGACCCACACAATTTGGAACCCGCCAAAGGCTGAGTTAGGGCTACGCACCGAATATAGTCTGCTGGCTGGGTCGGTTTCCTTACCCAGCCCGCGTCCTCGCCCAGCAGAACCCACTTGCCCGAAGCGTGTGGTCGTTCCAAGCCGATTGACTGGACCAGGGCTGCTTTTCTCGTCCAGCCGCCCATCTAGCCGAAGCAGAGGCCAAAGGTACGTGTTGGGGACGTCTCACCCGCAGGAGAGGGCCCCCTCAGATCCCAGGATCCTCTTTTCCGACGACAAGGGTCGCCACGCACGGCAAACACGTGGGAGACAGCAGTCGGAGAGGCTGCCTCTTCCTCTCCACCACACTTCGTTCAGTTCGCTGCGTATTTAAGAACACGAGCTATCCAGCGGTACCTTTTTCGTGGAGGCTCAAGTGTGGCTAGGGCACGTTTGCCCCTTGCGGCCTGGGTTGCCCAGGGGATTGATTGCATCCCATGTATTCCTGAGCCCAGCGGAGTGTTGTCTAGTGGCGTGTTCCGCCCACGAAAAACGGTCTGAAAAACCGTTTAACGTAAACTGGGGAACTGATGCCACGAGTGACAACAGTTCCCCAGTCGGAAGTCATACAGCACATACAGTGCTGTACAAAGAACACGCCACAGCCCGTATGCTAAATCAGGGCCTCGCCATTATGCGAAGTACTACGTGTACGACGCACTGACGGTCTCTAATGCCTTCATCGCCGATACACCCATCGACTCGGCCGATCAACCCTCCTACGCGAGGGCTAGTTCGGGGGTTATCTCCCGCCCTGGGTGGCCACAGACCGCCACCGCCAGTAGATAGGGACAGATGGGAATCTCGTTAATCCATTCATGCGCGTCACTAATTAGATGACGAGGCATTTGGCTATTTTTTTTTTTTTTTTTTTTTTATAGAGAGGAAAATCTTTTATAGACACCACGGAATTCTTCGACGTGATAGTGTGGGAATCCTTATACCCACTAAAAACCTCTCTCTTCTCACGCCTAGATGTTATGGCGGAGGACGGCTTTATTTCCTGGTGCCGAATTTGCGATGTTGGGGCCCAGGTTGCCCATTACAGTGGCCGTGAATCGGGCGATCACCCAACGCCCTCCCTATTACCCGGATGACAGATGTTGTTTGTCATCTTATTCCATCTTGTCCAGTTCGTGTGCGATCCCTGAAGGGCCCTCGTAGTTATTGATCTTAAGAGCCCTTTGAGTCCTAGTGCGGAGATCGATTCAGCCGAGAGCGATGCCCACACGCCGCGCCAGGAGATGGTGACCGACGTCACTCTAACAGCTTCCGCCAAAACCCCAAATTCCTGGGCGACGCGATGCCTTAACAGCGGGGTGTCGTATTTAGCGACTTTCCTCGTATGTGCATCATTAAGCGATGTCGCACCGCTAACGACCTGGCTGTCGATGACCTTGACAGCTCCATCCTTAAAGGCCACCAAATCAGGCTTCTGCAGACCCGACTGCAGGACATAATGCGGGTTCTCCCTAACCTTCCACCCACTTTGCCTCAGACCAAACGCTACGATTCGGCATATGGCATCGTGTCTGAGTATTCGACCCCCATGAGTCCGGTGACATCCCTGCACTATGTGTGCCGCCGTCTCCGTTACGGCGCACCCAGCACGACACAACACAGGAGCCCCATTCCCACGACGGCCTCTTGATGTTCTTACTCTGGTGGGCAGGGCGTTAATACGTACATGGTGATATTGCACGTAATCCCTGCCGGGGATCCCCGCAGAACAGGCGTCAACCCAAGAGCTGCTATCGATGACTTTAGCAGCCTCACGCAATTCTCCTCCATCGTTAGACTGATGGAGTAAAGATGCCCAGTATTTGGCACGATCCTCAGGCCGGAAGAGCGCCCGACCTTGGATAGTCAGAGCACTCTCCGCCCGTCGAACCGCTGCCACAACTGCCGGATGTTGGGAGGCATCTCTTGCAGCCGCACAGGAGGACCCCGCCATTGATGTTAACCTGGCGTGCATCATACCCGGTATCGATGTTCGAAACGCGGGGATGCCAAGTCCACCCTCCTTGCAACTGGCGTGGAAATACCCAAGTGGTACATCTTTGGGCAGACGCAACCACCTTCGAACGGCCAGCCGCGTCTGTTTATCTAATGCCTTCAAGATTTTAAGTGGGCATCTTGTCAAAACCAGCTGGTGATAAAAACGCGGAATGAGGAAACAGCGCAAGATCTTGAGGCGCTGTTGAGGCTTGAGTGGCGCCTTGGTGATATTGGCCAACTCTCTGTCTAGCTTGCCCCCAGGTTTTTCAATACCCATTGGCGAGATCTTAATGCCCAGATATCGGAAGCCCTCGGTAGGTCCCAGTTGTTTTATAGACCGACCGTTGACCTCAAATTTGCTGGCGGAGAGTATCTTGTACTTCTTTTCTTTACCAGCGATCTGGATGGACATAGCCAGACATTTATCGGAGTTGAATTCCAACCCGTACTTTCGTGCCTCTTCCTCAGCCGTTCGAAGCATGCCCTGCATTCCTGAAACGGAGGACGCGAACAAGATCAGGTCATCCGCATACGCCAGTATATTGACCCTTTGCTCCCTGATAACATAGCCGACCTCCTCGGGTAACACCCTTATCACCCGGTCCATGACGATCGAGAATAGCAGGGACGACAAGGGATCGCCCTGCCGCACACCCCTCGCTACCCGGATCGGATCCGATGTCTCTCCACGGACCTGAAGCACGGTTCGGCTATTACGGTACGTCGCTGTTATGTACCTCACAAAGAGCTCCGGGAGTCCCAATCCCCTTAGTGCCGATGTTATGGCATGGTGACTAACGCTGTCAAACGCCTTGGCCACATCTAAGGACACAACGTGAAGCTGCTTTAAGCAGCTCCGTGCGTCACGAAGGGCAGTTGATAGTACAAGCACGTTCTCAGCACAGCCATCGTGTACTCCTCGTTGCCGCTCATCGATGAGACCGGCTTTTGCCAATCTCACCGCCAAGATTTTATGCAGCTGACGAACGACGACTGAAGCCACACTTATAGGACGGAACTCGGATGGTGTTGAGCTTCCGTCCTTCTTAGGGATAAATACCGTCCTGCTGATGAGGAGCTCAGATGGAAATGCCCCTACCGCAAGGATGACATTATAAAATAAGGTTCTTAGAACTACTGGCACACTCCTCCATTGCCTGCTCGAGATGTTATCGAGACCCGATGCCGAGGAGAGCGGGATCTCATTGGCCTGGATCTCATGGCCACGAACCGGCTCAGCGATCCAATGCAGGTCATCCCTTTCCTGAACTGGATGAAGGTGTTCAATGGGGACAGAAGGACTGGTGAGCATAGGTGTCCAGTACTCCACCATCTCGCCAACGGTTGGTGTTTGAGCCTGCACCGGGCCATCCAGTACAAGCCTGGCCGCGCGAGACATGTCCTTCTTCCAGAGTTCCTGCATGGCCGCATACTCCCTTCTCCTCAGTCTCCACCTCGGCACGGGCCCGGCAGGCGCAGCTTTAGGTGGCCGGAGCAGTGGTGTTCTCCGCTCCTTTACTTTCGCAGAAGGCGTCGGAAAGACTCGTTGAAGCCATCGACAACAAGCACTCGGTGTTATTGGTTCTCGATTAAGAACCGTTCTCGCAAGACTTACGAGTTCCTCCGCTTCATGGGATTTCACCCTTTCGGCCGGATCAATCAGCTTACGGATAGCGTCAATATATTGGCACTGATGTTGCTGTGCCGACGCAGAGTGCTCCTGAACAGGAGTAGGCGAATCCGCCTGTCGATGACTTGTGTCGTGATGTTGAGTGACACTGGAGGTTGAAGGTTGAGACTCAACGGCAGTTCCACGCTCGCGGCATACACCGATCTTCTGTGTAACAAGAGCTTTATATGTCAATTTCTTTCTGAGGCCCTTCAGTCGATCAAGACTGAATTTATTGTCGAAGACCGTCAGCAGATGTTCGTTCATAAATTTGACGTTGCCCTGCACACTCGCAAGCGCCTCAGCCGCCGCCACCATCTCAGTCTCCTCCTGAGTCCACCTAACCTTCTTTACCGCCACCTGCACTCGTTGGTTGGCCTCGTCTGGATGAGCTCTCCTCACATGGACCCCTAACCCGATGGAAGTGGGAAAGGATCGCGAACAATGGGGACATGGATGTAGTGCCCCCCGTGACGCAAGATGTTGTGCGTCGTTACTGGACTGGTTGGGTTTATTTCTGGAGGTCGTCGGACAGACACTCCGATCCACTGTGGCCGCTGTCGTAGGGTCGGCGATCCGAGTGGCCCGAGGGCCCGCCGACAATGGGTCACTTGACCCATAATCTTTCTTTTGATTCTTCGGGCCTACGACAATAGAGCCATGGGGGTGGCAACCCCATGACCCATAACATGCCTCCCTCAAAGTGACTAGAGCCGCCGCCACATTAG